>NC_071261.1:8729075-8836575 GCF_023375685.1 Ictalurus furcatus
GAAAGACGTTAGTGTTTATTGTTCAGTTATGATGGACATCTGAAGGAGTCTGTAACGGTTTTGAGTTTTGTGGTTTACATTATGCTGAATAGTGGTGCTTGTGCTTAGGCTGTGGGAGCTCAGTGATCTATACTAATGTCAGTACTGACCCCAGTCTGTTCTTATTTGTTCATTATATACATTGTGTATAAGGATGAATGAAACTGCTTGTTTATACATAGGAAAATTAATGAAACCTCAGTAAATTCATACAAAAATTAAGTTGGACCAACATAAGAAAACTTAATTAACTTGACTTAAACCAACTAAATTGTGTTGACCCAACTAAACTGATTTATTCTGAATGAACTAAATTACATTGAGTGCAAAAAAATAAACTTTCTTCAATTAAATGAAGTAAGTCTAATTAATGATTTTTTGAGTGGAACAGGTTTGCCGAGTCATTATCCATCTCGTATCCCATACCCCCTCTGCATCGTTTCACACCGGTTAATGCAGACACTCATTAAGCCTGGATTACACATGCTATGATCCCACGCGTTTCATTTCAAAGTCTCTCCTGTTCTTTACTTATTCCCCCTAGCCTTTTTTCATCATTTCCCTAGTTTACCTTACTGTCTGTCAATCTTTTGCTCGCCTACTTGTTCACTTTTAGTATCCTGTTGCCCCAAACTGGATCTGGTGATTTGCGTTTGTGAGCTTGTTTCATTAAAGATGCTAATTTCATTAAAGACTGCTTGTGTTTTTGAGTGACTGGTTTCGAATGATGTGGTTCTACAACACCCAGCCCACGATTTTGTCAAACCTTGATTTATTCAACATTATTGCATTTATAATATTTAAATAAAAAGAAAAGTGACAGTTAATACCCAGACTATGAATGGCGTGTGTGAAGTTTTCCACAAAAAGTAGAGAGTGAATGTACTGTATTTTGATGCTGGAACACTGGAATGAGGTTTACAATCCACTCTGAAAGTTTGGGGAAGGTCTGTGGGAAATAGATCACATGCATTACAGTAAGATGAGCAGGGCAAAGTAATCTATCCATGATGCAAAGGGAAGAGTCCCGGCTCTAGACCTTCAAACGTCGTGCGTCTGTTTATCGATTTTTGACTTCAGGTGTTCCTTGTACGCCAAAATGTCTCCGTTCCATTTGGTGATGGTCTGGTTCTCGCACACCCAAATTTCCTGAGCCACCTGGAATCAAACAAATCACAGTCATTTCTACAGTTTGACAAAAGGACAACACTTCATTAAAAGCAGCTTTGAGGTTTTTGTGTGCACCGGTAATCTACCTGCTGGATGAGTCTGAAGTCGTGGCTGACCAGCATCATCCCTCCCTCAAACTCGTTGACGGCTTCAGCAAGTGCGTCGATGGTCTCAATGTCCAGGTGATTGGTAGGTTCATCGAGGAAGAGCATGTGTGGGTTCTGCCAGGCCAGCCAGGCGAAGCACACTCGACACTTCTGACCATCTGATAGATTCCTGATGGGACTCACCTGAAGAGAAATTTCACCAATTTATTATACGTTATATACCGTATTATCCATCCATTTTCTGTACCGCTGCAGGGTCGCAGAGAGCCTGGAGCCTATCCCAGGGGACACCCTGGACTGTGGGGCCCAGCTCATCGCAGGGCACAATGACACACACATTCACACCCATTCACACACTACGGACAATTTGGAAACACCAATCAGCCTACAATGCATGCCTTTCATTGGACTGGGGGAGAAAACCGGAGTACCCAGAGGAAACCCCAAAGCACAGGCAGGGTATCTGCAGTTTTCAGCACTTCGAGATTAATACTTTTTAATACCATGTTCAAGACATTTCCAAAAATATTTTTGGAATAAATATACCCCATATAATATATTATTTGTTTCCAAATATTGATTTACAGAATTACAGGCTGTAACGGATGAAAGTGTTTCCTTCGCGCTCTTAAACAGACACACACCTGCTGTTTACCCGTCAGGCCGTACCGTCCGATGATCTTCCTCATCTCCTCTTTCTCTTTGATCTCTGGGTAACACTTCATCATGTACTCTAGAGGAGACAGGTCCAACTCCAGCTGTTCAGTCAGATGCTACAAGACACATATGGCACAAAAACTCAAAAGGTGAAAACTATTAGATGAAAACTAGAGATATGAAAACCCCAATATCCATCCATCCATCCATCTTCTATACCGCTTATCCTTTTCAGGGTCAAGGGGAAACCTGGAGCCTATCCCAGGGAGCATGGGGCACAAGGCGGGGTACACCCTGGATAGGCTGCCAATCCATCGCAGGGCACAATCACATACACACTCACACACCCACTCATACACTACGGACACTCTGGACATGCCAATCGGCCTACCATGCATATCTTTGTGCTGGGGGAGGAAACCGGAGTACCCGGAGGAAACCCCCGCAGCATGGGGAGAACATGCAAACTCCACACACACACAGGGCCACGGTGGGAATCGAACCCCTGACCCTGGAGGTGTGAGGCGAACGCGCTAACCACTAAAAACCCCAATATTTATTGATTTATTTGACGATGTAATGTGCACACGGCTTAGGTAGCACATAGCCGTAGGTACTTTGTTAGCCCCTTTCCCTGGTTATTATAATGTGATGATAACTGTGTCTGCTGTTAGAGATTAGTAACATGCATAGTATACATGCACAGTTCAATGACAGTTAACTGAGAATATAGCTCACCTGGTGATACCTGCCAATCTTCACATGGGAGTGTTTCCTGATCATACCATCAGTTGGGAGGAGCTAATAAAGCAAGAAAACCCGGTAAGCATTGAGGTTTAAGTACACGGATTGTGACGTTAACAAAACACATTAGTTAACTATCACAGTCAACTGACCTCCCCCATTAGCAGTTTCAGTAGTGTGGACTTCCCTGCTCCATTAGGGCCCACTAGAGCCACTCGCGTATCCAGGTCAATGCCAAACTCCAGGTTTTTATAAATATATGGCTTTTAAAAAAGACAAAATACAAGGTCAGTAGGCATTCGAGGATCGATTTTAGGCTCATTTCAGTGAGGGAGTCCCCACTGCATGCTTGTTTTCATACAAATTCACTCTTAACAGTAAAAACTTACAAATCGGTACGAGTAACACTCCATTACACCCGGTGTGTAGGGACGAGCTCGATGTAATAGTGGTAATAAACACCATGGCACACTTCAGCACACTTCATATACAATACATACGCAGTAGTGGCCATCTGAATGACATCACTATTAGGCATGAGGCAGAATTCCTTTGTCTCGAATATCACAATACAAAATACTAGTGAGGTGATTTTCGTTTCTCTGACGTGTGTCGTGATATTTGTGTTTAATATTTAGTTAAGCTCTAACTCTTCTTACACACTAGGTGGCAGCAACAGAGCACGAAGTTTGCGATTGGGAAACGAAATGGCTTGAAGCATGCTTACTTAATAGTCCAAAAAATGTTAAGCCAGTGTTTCTCATCCTTTTGTGCGCTCTGGACCCCTAGCATATTTCGAACAATCCACAAGGACCCACTCACTCCACAACAATTATAGGCTATATATTTAACAGTCATACGTTGCTTTATTTGATTAATATTTAACATTCATAGCATTAACATTGGCCATTTAAAATTTAATCAAAACATTTCAAGACTTTATTTATTATTTTTTTTACATTTTATTGTTGGTGCAACATTTAATTTGGCTCTCTGAATGATCTTTTGTTTATTTTATCATCAATGCGACACTTGAACTCTACCACTCAGATAGGTTTTTGCAAATGATCATTTCATTTGTAAATAAATTTAAAATAAAATTCATCAATGAACGATCGTGATATTTGTGAATGCACACGAATAACCAAATCGGTTCATTTTAAAGCACATCTCATTTGAATATGTTTCGATCCATTTAACAACAACAAAAAAATTACATTATTTAAACATTTTTAAAACTTTCCCACGGACCCCCTGCAATTACACCACTGACCACCAGGGGTCCGCGGAACCAGGTGGCCGTAGGAGCAGTGATGACGCAGTGACGTCACTTAAGACACATTCTACCATCAATCTTTCCATATTAATAACGTAGCCATGAAATACATTTATCTAAACACATTTATGACCATTTACATTTGTATTATAAATCATAATCTACTTTTTTTTTTACAATACAATGTATTAAATTGCAGTAATTCGATTTGTTGTCATTACAAAATAAACATATTAAGTGTAATATTTTATGTGTGTCAATATCGTCTCGTGAAGTCTGTATCGGGTTTGTATCATCATCCTGTATCAAGACTTTAGCGGTTGACCTAGGACTGAAGTACTACAGGAATATACGCGATACTGTCAATACGGTGAAGCACTGAACAGTATGAGTGATGGAGTTTGCAGTCAACAACTCTCGCTTCCTGGAATTCTTCGCGCTTACCGTCTCGTCGGAATATCTGAAACTGACATTCTGCACCATGATGACAGGCGGCGGAATCTTCCCACAGGGAGGAAAATAAAATGACAGAGTCTGCAGGAGGAAAGAAGAGAAGCTCTGGTTTTAATGTTCCAGCACCAGTCCACAAGAAACAACGAATCGGTGTAATAAATCGTATGCTGGCTATGTTGGAGAACAGAGAAAAGGTGGAAGTACAGTGCATTTGGTCTGAGATGGTCATGCTTGATGTTGATTGATTGTGGTTTCTGAACTACAATCCCTTCCCATAGCCAGTACATGAATAGGAATGTGCCAGCCTAATACTGACTAAGGTGTTGAGATCAATACTGGGCTAAAACACTGGATAGTGGTGGCACTGCTGCAGATTTTAAGCTCTGAAATAGGAATTTCTGTGACTTTCTGAAATGTGAAGGTGAATCTGTCCAGTCCTGTATAAGTCATATAGCTCTCAGGGGCACTAGATGAAGAGTCATTTATCAAGAGCTGCTCCATCACAACATGTAATATTTATGCTCGTATAATGCTTCAAGGGATAGTTCACCCAAAAATGAAAATTCTGTCATCAATTACTCATCCTCGTGTCGTTCCAAACCCATAAGAAATTTGTTCATGTTTGGAATGCAAACGAAGACATTTTTAATGAAACCTGGGAGATTTCCGTCCCTCTATTTACAGTCCGGTAACCAAAACTATCAAGCTCCAAAAAGTTCATAATCCGTGTGACTCCAGAGGTTTGATCCCAATTTTATGAAGCGATACGAGTGCTTTGCGTGTGCAAAAGTCTTTATTCACAAAATATCTTCACTTCCACATAGATCTCCGAGGCGCGTCCACGAAAGAACCACGACGCATACGTGTTGTGTTGGGTTGTGTTGTGTTGAAGCATTCGTATCACTACATAAAACAGGGATTAATCTTAAGGGATTAATCACAAGGATTAATTTTACGATGCCTTTATGAACATTTAGGAGCTTGATAGTTTTGGTTACTTAAACTAGAAATGGAGAGATGGAAATCTCCCAGGTTTCATTAAAAATGTCTTCATTTGCATATATTAAATTTAGCAACCCTCTCTGTGTGTGTGTGTGTGTGTGTGTGAGTGCGCTCAACCTTATCTGTAACTACACGGGACGTCAGGCCTGAGGCCACCATCTTCTGCAACGTCTTCTCTTTGCTCTGAGCCTGGCGAGCCAGCTTAGCCGAGCCGTGACCAAATCGGGCAATATAGTTCTACGTAGAGAAAGTGGGACAGAAAGGTTTGCTTCAGTGGTGTACTGTACAATATAATTCGAGTAAATGTACTTCCAGTGGCGTTAATAAGGTGTGAAACGATATGAAAACTGGAAGAGATATTTAGAGAGGAGTAATGAGAAAGACAGACATCAAATGCAAATGTTAAAGTATGACTAAAGGAGGAGCTGCTCATAGCATGTGCACAGCGCAGCAGTGTTTTACCTTCATGTGTGCGATCTGGTCCTGCTCCCAGTTGTAGCGTTTCATCTGGTTCTCCTCAAGCTCCTCCCTGGTCTTCACGTACTGGTCATAATTGCCCTTGAATCGAAATCAGATGGCACAAAAACGCTGAGGGCATGTTTGTGGACTATTTATTTTCTTTCTAGTTAATAATGATTTGGTCAAAATGGTTCGGTTCCTGCAGTCGGGTCGCGTCAGAGTCGGGCTGCTTTCTTACTGCAATCGAACCACACTAGAGTTCAGTTCAAACAGACCAAATGCTGCATGTGTGAAAGCAGCCTCGAAAACATGACCTCAAAATGTCACATTTCAGTTCTAAATATGAAATCACTAGAAGGTACGAAAGGATAAACCCATACACGGGCACTAAATTTCAACTATAAGTTAAGGCGGTTCCACTGAGTAACAGACATCCATCCATTTTCTGTAAAAAACAGGGCACAAGCCGGGGGACACCCTGGATGGGGTGCCAACCTATCGCACATACTGCAGACAATTTGGAAATACCAACCAGCCTACAACGCATGTCTTTGGACTGGGGGAGGAAACCGGAGTACCCGGAGGAATCTCCTGAAGCATGGGGAGAACACTGGAATCAAACCCCCAACCCTAGAGGTACGAGGCAAACGTTCTAACCACTAAGCCAGTAGGGGGGCCACTTAGCCCTCTTACTCAACCATTTTCCATTGTATTCGGTGTGGTGGCAACACCATGAACTGAAATATTTCACTCTGTTCTGCAGAGTAGAACATGGGTGCTAAGCCTCGTTCCAGGAAAAAGCAGCCACGTCTAAAACTAATCTCGTAAATCCATCTCTTGAGCTGGCTGATCACGTTATCCTTGGTCAGATGGATCGGGTGGGTTAAGATAAGGAACAGGAAGCCGTTGCACCATTCATCCCTTATCTATTCACTTCTTTATAGAGTGTATAAAAAAAACAACTTACTGTGTAGTATCTGAGTTTCCTTTGGTGTAGATGTATGATATTGGTGCAAACACCATTCAGGAAGTCTTGGGAGTGTGAAATGAGTACAAGAATTCGCTTAAACCTGGTGGGGGGAATAAAAAGTCTCACAAAAATTAAGCATTCACAAATGTGCTACATGTGCATGCTGCTGGTGTTTAAGATTTAGCCAGACTTTTCCACTTATTTCCAATATACTGCCTAACACACGATCTATCAAAACCGCTAAAAGACTGAAAAACGTACGATTTGAGTTCCTCCTCCAGCCACACGCAGGCATCCAGGTCAAGGTGGTTAGTGGGTTCATCCAGTAACAGCATGAAAGGTTTAATGAACAGCGCTCTGACAGAGTGGAGGAAAGGGGAGGAGAAAGAAAAGGGCAGAGGAGTGAATATCCTTGCAAGAGATCTCTTTTATAAGGCGCAAATGGATCATGCAGGCATCGTACCTGGCCAAGGAGACACGCATTCTCCAACCACCGCTGAAGTCTTTGAGCTTTTTGTGCTGCATGGTTGGGGTAAAGCCCAGGCCAAAGAGAATGCGTGAAGCTCGAACCTCGGCTTTGTCCGCATCCAGCTCTTCCAAGCGCTCGTAGATCTCCATCAGCTTCTCGCACTCTGCTACATGTAAACAAGGAGGAAAAAAAAAAAAAGCTTAATTTTTGGTGTCCTATCTACTGGATTATGTCTCATCATCCTCATTATTCTCTAAGAACAAATCCCAGTACTTGTACTGTAGGACTAGGTTCTGTGAGACCTAATTCACAAAGAATATATAGAATTTACACCTAGCTCATCCACTAGGTCAATAAACGAGTAAGGAATAGCACTGCCATTTAGTAGTTACTAATTTGCCATTTTAAACAGAAGTGCTTAATAATATTTACTTTCTAAACAAGCTATTCTGGTGGTATGTCTACACACATAATCAGCACTTATCCTGAATAGCAGTTCCAGATTAAAACCAAATGGTTCGTACATGATATGCAAGAAACAGATAGCACGCTAGCCAAAACACAAAGTTAAAAAAACAAAAGTTATATACTTTTTCTTACTTCAGCTACATTTGATGTAGCTGAGCTGGCATGTGTAAATTTAAGTTTACTGCCAATTCCGACCCGACACCCCTGACATTGCCTAGGTGACTCACTATAGGCTCAGTACTGATTCAATAGTCATGTAGTTTTTTTTTTCATTTTACAATCATTAGCTGTATGAGAGCGGCCTCTAGAGGCGAAATAAAAACTGACCAATATTGTTGTGTTATTTGAAGTGTTTTTCGATTCATTTTGGATACCTCTATTTTGTTTATTTGTTGTTTGGAGTGTTACTCTTTGGTTCAGGTTGGATGTATATCATTTATTTACTTAAATATTTATTAATAGTTAATATATCTTAATATTTATATATTTATTTCACTTAAAAACGTACAGTACATTTTCATGGTACAGTCAGTACTGTTTATTTCCGATATAAAGTTCCGCGATATTTTACTTTCAGTATCAATTTTAAAAACTATCGGTTGATGAATCGGTTATCGCCAGGTGCGGCCCAACTTAGTTATCAGTATCTGTAAGATCCACATTCGGTCGACCTCTACTATGAAATACAAATTGTGGCCAATATTCCACACCTGAAAGTCAAGAAAAGGAATTTTTTTTTTTTTCTACATACACTGAACATCAGTGAAAACTTTTTAATCAGAGATTTATTAATATGTGTAGAATTATAGTAAAATTCCACATTCAGGGGGACTTTAATGTATGTGTACAGACTCTAGGTGGGATACAGTATGTTGGTTTATTGGTCACTACATTCTTTAATTTTTGTTTCTTTCCCTTGTATGTGTGACTCACAGTCCTCATGGGCCAGTCTTTCTGCCTCCTTCTCCAGCTGGATCCTCTCCTCATCCACCTCCATCACACACTGTAAAGCTGTCTTCTCACTGGGGGCCATCTCACGTGTCAGATGATAAATGTCTATGTGCTCTGGGATAGGAATCTCTCGATGGCCGATCGCAGACAGGAGCATAGATTTACCTGTCGGAAGTGACATTAAGGGGGTAAAGAAAGGTGTAATCTCTTGTACTACACATAGTCAGGTGTTCAACTGTTGGTTCTCCCAGAAGAGCGAAAAGGAATCGGGAAATTAGGAATCAGGTTTTTCTTCTATTAGCCTTACTAAAGCATCAGAAACTGCAGCATTAGCAGTAATACCATCAGATATAAAGTTATCAGTTATCAGATATCAGGTTTAAGTATTAACACCTTATGTTTGGTATCTCATACGAGACTATAATCCACACCTGTGCCATTGAGGCCGATGAGCCCGTAGCGTCTGCCTGAGTTCAGTTCCAGACTTGTGTCGCTGAGCAGCTCCTGCCCATGGAAAGTGAGTGAAAGACTGCTGATGTGAACGTCTGTACTGTTGGGGTGCGATGCCAAGACACCTGTAACCGCCCGAGCCTCTATCTTCCTCAGCTCAAACTCATCTAGCTCTTTCGCCAGGGCAGAAACATCTGCAAGGGAGACAACACAGGAACATGGCTGAAGAGTTTACAGAAGAAAAACATGACATAAAATAAGTTGTTTTATCTGCTTTTTAGTGTCAATTACAATCCAGCTTTAAAGGAGACCTATTATGCCCCTTTTTACAGGATGTAATATAAGTCTCAGGTGACCCCAGAATGTGTCTGTGAAGTTTCGGCTCAAAATACCCCACGGATCATTTATTATACCATTCTGTAAATGCCCCTTTTGGGGTGGAAGCAAAAACATGCTGTTTTCGTGTGTCTCTTTACATGCAAATGAGCTGTTGAGCCCCGCCCCCTTCCAGTAAGAGTGCTGTGCCTTTACAGCTCGTGCTTCGGATACTACGTCAAAAACAAATCAAGAGTACCAATACGGCCGACACCGTAAATACCGGTGTTCAGCCCTATATGTATGAATTATACAGACAGTAAGCGGTTTCGGGTTAAAAATAAAAACAATGATGATGATAGCTCTGCTCTCCGTGAATACAATCAGAGACAATGGTAACTTTAGTCGTGGAGTCTGCTAACAAGCTCATTCGGAAAGGCGATTTGCAAACAAACATTCATAAAACATAAAGTGCGATACTTACGTCTTCTGGATATGAAGCTGGATCACGAACAGTTGGTACTGATCCATGCTTGAGAACTTTTCAGCAAATCCTGCTTTATATTGACCCTCGTTCACAAAGCAGTCTGGTGTAAAATGATTTGCACAAACATACACGAATTTAGCTATTTTCGGGGCACATTTCCTTCAAAAATAAAACTATTCCATTGCGTCTTCAGTGGCTCTGATGCCGGGAGTACATGAAGACTCTTATGTTCATTCTTACAGACAGCAACAGAACACTTACGACACTTACAAAGACAGTCTTCTTATCACTGTAGCTGCTCCGGTGCAGAGAACATGGCGGACTGTGTGCAGCTCACTCAGGGGGAGGGGCTATGCTAATAGGGCAGAGTCCGTCACCAGTTGCAGGCGGGGCCTATGCCAATGCGACGTCACGTTGGAGAGAATTCGCGAACGACTCATTTTGATTACACCGTTTATGATTTACGGGGAATATAAAAAAAAGGACTGGGTGGATTTTTACCATTGTAGGGTGGTTGTGTACACACACTGCCGACACACATTAATGTTCAAACACCATATAAAAGTGAATTTTGCATAATAGGTCTCCTTTAAATGGTGGCATACAGCAATAAATGAGTGGTTGCTGCAGGATCATACCAGTGTGTTCTGTACCAGTTACTGTATAGATACATTCATCGCCAGTGAACATGGCTGTCGGAAGCATTTTCAGTTCAGTTCAATGCAATTTAAAGAACACACCTCCATTTGTGTCCCCATTTGGAACTGCTCCATTTTCCTCTGGCTGCTCGACCTCCTCGTGTTTTTTGACCCTCTGACGAGCTTTGGCTGCCTCTTTCTTCTTGGCAGCCTTCTTCTTGGCAAGGTCTGAGGGCATGGCTGCAGAGCTCTGTGGGCTGCACAGTAACATGGCATGTTAATGACATTTGCAATGTGGCGTGAAGATTAAATTTATTGCTTTCAATGAAACCGCCAATACGCTGTGATACACTATATGGTCAAAAGTCTGTGGACATCTGACCATCACACTCATATGTGCTTCTTCCCCAAACTGTTGTCACAAAGCTGGACGCACACAACTGTATAGAATGTCTTTGTATGCTGTAGCATTACAATTTCCCTTCAGTGGAATTAAGAGGCTCAAACCTGTTCCAGCCTGACAATGCCTCCTGTGCTTAAAGCGAGCTCCATGAAGACATGGTTTGCCAAAGCTGGAGTGGAAGAACTCGAGTGTCCTGCACAGAGCTCTGACCTCAACCCCGCTAGACACCTTTGGGATGAACTGGAACACCGACTGCACCCCAGACCTCCTCACATATCATCAGTGTCTGATATCACTAACGCTCTTGTGGCTGAATGAGCGAATCCCCACAGCCATGCTCCAAAATCTAGTGGAAAGCCTTCCCAGAAGAGAGAACAGCAAAAATGGACTAAATCTGGAATGGGATGTTCAAAAAGTACATGGGTGTGATGGTCATGTGTCCACAAACCTTTGGCCATATAGTGTATGTTCCTCATTATGCTAATCATCACATGGGCCCTCTGGCCAACCTTTCACAGAAGATCATGAAAAAAAAAATCTGATCTCTAAAATTGGCATGAACCCCTAATAATAAAGAGGAACAGTCATCTCCCATTGTCCTGAGACACCATCACATTGTACTGGTCTGTAGTGATGGACCAGGAGCTCAGTTTGTAGTCAAAGCACTCGGTTTAGTTGTCAGTCAACATCTATGGTAACAAACTGTGAGTAGCGACTGAAACAATAACGTCGGGAGTACAAACATGAAATGAGGTTCTTCCACAAGCTACTGGGTTTACCCTAAAGCAGCGCTCACCAACCCTCTTCCTCGAGATCTCCCTTCCTGCAGGTTTAATCTCCAACCAAAATCTAACCCACCTGTTTAGTTGATCAAGAACATCTTAAGGCAGTGATTAGATGGTCAGGTGGGCACCAGTATAATTAGAGTTAAAAGTCTTCAGGAAGGTAGATCTCCAGGAACAGGGTTGGTGACCACTGATCTAAGTGATATCCTCAGAGTAGAGCTACCACTTCTGTGATTTGAGACTAGCCAATTACGGTATTTTGGGCACCTTACAAAGATGCCTCCTAGTCGGCAGCTGCCAGAGCTGTAACTGGGATGTCCCATGGGGGCAAATCCAGGCAGCAGGAGGAGCTGGTATCTGTGGCTGGAGATAGAGAAGTCTGGACTGACCTTTTCAGCCTGACACCACCGTGACCCCCACAGAGAAAAACGCATGATTGAATGAACAAACAGCACTGTCGATGGCAGTCGGTACGTACAAAGTTAAAGTCACTTTAGGATAATGACATGAGGCAAATACAGTGTATTTGTCCACATAGATTAAACAGACAAATGCAATTACAATTCAAGCGTGTTCTTTAACAACTGACTGCAGGTCGGTTGTTTATTATTTGCGCTCTAAATGTTGCACGGAAGTTCGCTGCGTGGTCAGCGTTCGCTGCGTGGCATTACTTCCACCGCAAACCCGGTTTGAACCCGGACCACGTCCAGCATGTTGAACTTTTTAGTCCCCAGAAGGTTCAGTTCAAATCTCAGCCAAGAGCTTCTCTCGTCTACTCGACACGGGTGTCGTACCGTGCCCCGTCGTAAACCGCCACCGCCACCGTCATCTCTTTTCATACAAAGAATATATTATACATAATGACAATTTGGACCCTGTTCAGATTACATTCTATTTAAGATGTCGTCCTCTCGCGCCACATGATTCCTCAACGTGCTGATGGGTGGAAAGTCAGTCACTGTCCTAGTTACCAATTTAGTGCACATGCTAATATTAATAACCTTTTGCTGGCTAAGATTTGGTTTGTCAGATTTAGCACACACTAAAAAAAAAAAAAAAAAAAACCTTGAGATGGTCTACAGAAATACACACAGGAACAAAGGCTGTGTGAAACTGAAGCTATTCACTACACAGTGCATTGTTTTGGAAGTTTTTGGTCTTTTTGTATTCCAAAGTGAACTGCATCCTGTGCAATTTATGACATCCCACAATGCACTTCATGGGATTAGGGTCCAACTAGGGAACACCTAGAATGCACTTTGGAGTCTGTAGGGAACAGGGAGCAAGCACCATTTGGGACACAGGCACAGTTTAAAGTGTTGCGCAGTAACGCTTGCATGTGCCAACTAGTGCAGCATGTACTGTACCCAGGCCCGGCTAAACTCAGCTACACTGGGCTAAGCTAACCTAACGCCAGCTAACCAGTTCTCACAAGTGTCAACGCTTCAATACATGCCACTATCACGAGTTATCATTACAGCTTGTAAATAACAACAACAACATTATAAACAAATAATAATAATACATACATATACGTTATATCCAGTTATACCGGCGTGTTAGCCGACCGAACATGCTAACTAGCTAGTGGTTCCCATAGCAGACGTCCCCACTCAGTGGACGTATGGGATTCAATTCATAACTGAAATTTATTTTCTTTTCCTTTTAACTATTAAAACAACTATGCTGTTGTGCAGTAAACATTTAAAAACGTTTAAATCCCGCTCATGTGGTGTCCTCATAGCAGTGTGTTAACAGCATTAAAACGCTCACACACAGAGAGAATGAATCAGACATGACTGAGATTTAAAAGAGAGAGAGAGAGAGAGAAAAGATGTCAGCTCCAGAATCTTTCATATAATGTTACATACCGAATAAATTAGTCTCCGGGTGAAGCAGTGTCGTTATAACTAGGTTGTTATTGAAGTTGTACAGTGGTTAAGACCTACCTTAGCTGAAGAGTGCAGCTGGGAGGCCGTATTAGGACAAGTGCAACCCCCCTCCCTCTCTCTCTTTCTCTCTCTCTCTCTCATGGAGGAACACATGTCAGCTCTACACGGCTATAAAACTTCCATTTCATCATAAATCATTCATTCCTCATTATCAGGTATTTTGAAGATGGTAGTGTAACACATTCATTAGCCACTTTATTCCATGACCCTACCCTGTATCTACACTCACTGGCCATTTGATCAGAGAACCTACCACACAGCCCTGCTGAAAAACAAAACAAAACAAACCCTCATAGGATTTGTAATGATTTTAATTGTTATAATAGGAAATGCTATTGATTTTAATGGAACTAGGTCAGTAGTAATTTGTTGCCTTTTATTGGCGGCATATTATGCCAAGGGAATACCCTTAAGGACCGGTAATGGTTATGGTATTCATGTTGAACAGCTGACGGTTTGTAATGGTGTTTGTAGTGGAAACCATTAGAATTCCTGTGATGGTTTCTATTGTTTGTTTGGGGTTTTTTTTTGTTCAGCAGGGAGGTCACTGTTTGAGTGCACTGACTGTGGCCCTTGCGATTCATTCATTCATTCATTCATTCATTCATCTTCATTAACTGCTTTATCCTGGTCAGAACACTGGGTGTGAGGAGGGTGTACACCCTGGATGGGAGACAAGTCTATCACAAGGCATCATGTACACACGGTTACTGGAAAGAAAACACCATAGGACCATTTTGATCATTTTATCAGACAGCAGTGACACGACATGGTAGTGTGTTGTGCTTGTATGAGCAGGCCCATCATGCATATAAGGCGTGTAAACCTCAAACGGTATAATTTTGATCCTGGGGACATGGTGGCTTGAGGGTTAGCACGTTTGTCTTGTACTTCTGGGGTTGGGGGTTCAAATCCCACTTCCACCTTGTGTGCACAGAGTTTGCATGTTCTCCCAGTACTTTGGGGGTTTCCTCTGGGTTTTATCCCCTGTAGACTGATTAACATTTCCAAATTGAATGTGTGTGTGATTGTGCCCTGTAGAAGGTTGGCACCCTGTCCAGGGTGTCCCCCGCCTTGTGCCCGAGTTCCCTGGGATAGGCTTCCAGGCTTCCCACAACCCTGTGTAGAATAAGTGGTATTCTGTGAAATGGCAACAGCTGTAATGTAACGCATAATCAAACTACTATATATTCAATATTGCCTTAGGAATTTTGTACTACACTCCCTTGAGTTAACCTGTCCTTCCTCCCTTTTTCTTTTGTTCTTTTTGCTATCTTTTTGTGTGCCTGCCTTATGTGGTGTTGTAGCACACTTTTTTAATTGTTGATTATTATTATTAATTTTTTTTTAAACAGAAACCCTCTCTATATATAGGAAAATGTGTACAATACAATTAGTCACCAAAATTTCAGTGGGTGTGGGAAATTTTTACTACAAAAACACAACAGACCAAATCATTTTCCAAAATATGGGAAATATTAAATTATCTGATGAAGGCATAGGATTATATTGTTTTTCCATCATAGTTTGATGAAATAGACAGACTTTAAATAGATTTATTCTGCATGCCAGTGGACCACTAAATGCTCAGTTAGAATATGATATTCCAGTACTAATAATAGCGTTTGTAGTCTGTCTGGACTCTAACACTGACTCTCTCTTGGGAGACTGAATTTGCTTTGGATTTATATAAATGAGAGTATGAGCTCTTGAGTTAATAATGATATCATATGTAGGACATTGTAATATTAATAATAGTCTTATAATCTGTCTCTCTAGGGATATGGGACTTCTGTGAACTCCAAATAGAAACCAGTGAATCTAAAAAGTTTCAGTGTGCTTAGCCATGTCTTTTCTCTTAGGTGAATTTTAACAGTGCTATTATACGTTATTATTACTAAATAGGATTTGGGAATAATCACGTCTTTGTAGCGAGCAGTATATGGAGGCAGGATGCAAATGTGTAAAGTTAATGTTATGTTTATTTAGGGAAATCCAACAAAATCATATAAATCATAATTCCAGGCAGAGGTCAAATCATAGATATTTTAAACTAGGATAATCCAAAATCAACGTAAACATGAGCGAGAGTCGCCTGAGAAACAAAAGTCAGGAAGACAGGAAACAGTGAACACCACTCCAAAATGCACAATAAAATATACAAGACTTTGCATCAAGACTAGAATGTATATAAATGTGTAAAAATGAATCCAGGACTCAGCACAAAACACCTGGACACATCGGGGGAAACAACCAATGGCATCACAGGGGCAGAAACTAAAAAACAATGCAGTTCAGGGTCAAGGATGTGGGGATGTCGGAGTCTATATCAGGAAAACTAGGTGTGAGGTTGGAACAAACCCTGGATGAAACAAAAGTTCACAGCAGTGCACCTTACACACAAATATTCACACACTCAATCGCTTTTTCAGTCTGCCTACATGGATGTTTGGAAGGTGGGAGAAAACTGGAGAACCCTGAGGAAACCTGCGTGAACATGGGGCAAATATGCACATAACCTTTGTACAAACGGTCACACAAACTCATTGAGTTAGTGGGTTACCATGCTTACCTTGTACCCCTGGGGTTGGGGGTTCGAATCCTGCCTCGACCTTGTGTGTGTGGAGTTTGCAGTCTCCAAATGCATCAGGCGCTTCCTCTGGGTGGGGGTAATGTAGCAGTATGGAAAATGGATGGAAGGATGGATTAATTTGAAAGTGGTTCGTGGTCGGTGTTATTTTGTTGCTGTAGGAATTTATTTATATAACTATAATAACAACAACTACAGCAACTTGTGAAAGCGTTAAAAAATAATCCTAAAATAATCGCAGGCTTCTTGGTTTCTTGCCTGAGATGCACACTACATAGTGTACACTACATATAGTACAGCTGAGTGCGGAACCTTTGTGTTCGTGTCTTGTTTCTGGGGGACTACTGTACGCGTTGCGACCGTGCTTCTGTTTTTTTTTTTTTTCCTCTTCCTCCTCCTCTTTAAGTCGTGTGACGGCGTCTCTGGTTTGGAGTATTTACGCCACTCCGCTTTTATTGAATGTTATATTTTGTTTTATATTTTTAGATAAAGACTCGGATACAGAGAGCGAGACAATTATCCGTCCAAGGTTTTTGACCAAAGATGTGATGAGTTAAAGGTAACAGTATTTTTACGCGTGAAGAAGAGCGGCTGCTGCTGTCGGGGGGGAAAAGACCCGACCCAAGTGATTATTATTATTATTATTATTATTATTTTTAAACCGGACATTAAAAGATGATGTTTGGGCATGACTACTGAGCATTGTATTAAAAACAAACAAACAAACAAAAAACCAAAGCGTGGATAGCTGGAATAGCGTTATTGATGTAGAGCAGAAACGACCGTTCGTGTACATAGCGTTTATTTCTGTCAGTTTCGTAACTAAGTGAGTGGGTGAGACTTATTGAACTGAGAGATTCCGACGTGTAATTTGGTACTTCTTCATTTGTGGCTGGTTTAAATCAGGAAGAACAGAGCAACATTGTTACTGAGGAATCCAGACAGTTTTTTGGGGGTGGTTAAATGTTAAAAATGAGATTTTTTTAACCCTTAGGAATATACCCAGCTCTTAAGAATATCCTGTTTTAGTTTGTTTCCTATATAATGATCTGTACTGCATGGAAAATGCACACTGACCCAACGACATGTCAAGTCGTAGTCGACATCCTGCTGAGGGTTTCGCTGTATTAATTGTCCTCAGTTCAGAATAAAAGATGTCCCTTTCAGAGCAAGCCTAGTTTTCCAGCTTACCTCATTCACAAGGCGTTTCTCGGTACCGTGAAGAACTTAAGGGACTGTTAGAGTCAGAGCTGTCCCTGCTATCCGGACTACTCCAGAGGACTCGCAGGACATCGATCCACTTTCAATCATGCGCCTGTCCCCTTTCCTTGCCGTCTTCCGGCCAGCCCTGCCTCTCATCCTGGGCTTGTCGTTGGGATGCAGTCTCAGCCTGCTTATGGTGTCCTGGACGCAGGGGGACACGGACGAGGTCTGCAGCGATCAGCTGCGTCTTGGACTACTTCCGGGCGCCCGTGTCGGAGAACCCGAGAGAGTGGAAGGAGGGGACAGGAGCGAGGATTTCCAACCTCGCATTGTACCCTATAACAAGGACCCGAGCAAGCCACATAAGAAAGTGCTCAGGTCAGTACAGCTAAGTGATAAGTCATTCAGTGGTTTTGCTCGGATATTCCGCAGTTAAGCATTCGAGCTTGTGAAGGTTGTGAGTTCAAATCCCAGGAGTTCTAGACAAGTTATTTAACTTTTAACTCTCTATGCCTGGATCATATACGGTGTCCCAAAAATCTCCATACATAGGGGACTGTGTTTGCCAGCACCATGTCGTATATATATACAGTCATGTGAAAAAAAACAAGTACACGCCATGGAAATCGTTGGCTTCTTTGACATATTTGGACGAGCAAACATTTGATCCTCTTTGAAACAGTGCCTATTAATAAAGCTTTTTCAGTCATTTATATTTAACAGACATATCAGTAGATGTGATATAGTTCTGTGGGAAAAGTAAGCACACGCTTGGCCTCAGAATCTAGTATTGCCCCTTTAGCAGAAATAACTTCTTGTAGGCGTTTTGCATAATTGTCCACCAGGCTTGCTGGAATTTTTGACCACTTTTCCATGCAATATTCTTTCCGTTTCAAGATGTTTGAGGGTTTTTCTTGCATGTTCTGCCCGTTTCAAATCCCCCCCACAACATTTCAATGCGATTCAAATCCGGGCTTGGACTAGGCCATATTATAACACTCCATTTCTGCTTTTTGAGCCATCCCTTGGTGGATATGCTAGTGTGCTTAGGATCATTACCCTGTTGAAAGGTCCACATTCGGTCCAAATTCAACTTTCGGATAGACGGCCTCACATCATCTTCGAGCACTCTTTGATATGATGCCGAATTCATAGTTGAATCAATGAATGCAAGCCGTCCAGTCGCTGAGGCAGCGAAGCGACCCCAAACCATAACATTTCCACCACCGTGCTTCACAGTTGGTATGAGGTGCTTCTCCTGAAAAGCTGTCTTTGGTCTCCACCACACATGTCGTTTGAAATCCGTGTCACTTGGAGAACTTTTTAAATCCCTTGCCAGAATAATAGGCGTCCACAACCTTTTTTTTTTTTCTGAATGCCTTATAGTCTTTAGATCTTGGCATGATGACACCACACACCTCAATAGCAAAGGGAACACCAGACACTACATATGAGAGGGGTGTAAATAAGACCGGTTCCACCTGCACTCCCTAAGTAGGATCTAACCACTGACATCCAATCTTGAACACCTGATTCTAATTTTATTGATTTGATGGTGATAAATGTATGGGGTGTACTTACTTTTTCCACGTGACTTCATTTAAATTGGGAAAATCAATACAAAATGTCAATTTTATATGTGTCATTTGATATAGTGTAGTGATTAAGTTCATTAATAGGCACTGTTTACAAAGAGGATCAAATGTTTGCTTGTCCAATTATGTAAAAAAAAAAAAAAACAACTATTTCCATGGGGTGTACTTATTTTTTCCATGTCACTGTATATTATATATATATATATATACACATACATACACACACACACCCTGTATATAGCAGTTTGAATAAGAACATCAAATGAAAGTTTATGGTGTTATTGAGACAGGAAAGATACTTTTCCATCACATCACAGGCACTGTAATGGTCATTTACTATAATAAAAGTGACCCAAACAGTGCAACTTTTACGACATTTCAGCTTGACGCAACTCAGAACCTCGAGGAGGTTAATTGCATGGTATGAAATATGATTTTTAGTATTTCTGCAGTCATGAGAACATGCCGTTTTGATGTCTTGCACTGCGTCTGATGTAATACAGGCATGTCCAGTCTTATCCGGAAAGGGCCGGTGTGGGTGCAGGTTTTCATTCCACACCTGAGTTTACCGAAAGCCAAGGTCAGCTGATTAAATGGGTGGAATCAGGTGTGGCTCCTGCTTGATTGGAATGAAATCCTGCTCCTGCAAAAGACTGCACACCCGTGGCTTAGTGGGCTAACACAGGTTGTTAGATCAAATCTCAGCACCACCACGGGTCCCTTAACCCTCGGCTCCTCAGTAGCATCCTGACTTCAGTCGTCCTGGAGAAAATATAACGTCACACTTGACCAAACAGCAATAAATTCCTGATTCGCAAAAAATAAAATAAAAACACTGGAGCAGGAACTAAAAGAGTTCATAAAAGTGTCTGTATTTTTTTTTTTTTATATAGTGTATAGGGGCTAATCTTTTTAAGCCTTTTTTTTTTTTTTTTTTTTTAAGCACTCAGACTATGGCTTTAAATAATGCAGTGATGTACACAATCAGAAATACTTCACTGCAGAAGTACAGAGTGGAGAAATACAGGCTCTTAGACGCAACAGACGTGTTTCCTAAAACCGAGTGCGAGAGAGAAATATTCTGTGTAATATTACTGAGGTCTACAGTAGAGCGCGGCCGCTCCGGAGAGCAGAAAAGTAACACCACTGTGTGAATTCCTTTCCCAGGTACGTAGTGTTTCCAGCATCAGACCTTCAATTTATAATTCTTCATAAAGTCTTAAACGAGTCTGCAGTTCTCACTTGAACGGCATACTCTTACATTTCGACGAATGCCGCGTTGGTTAAAGTTATTGTGATACGGTTATGCAATAAACTGGTAATGTTGCAAAAAACTTCATGAAACGATGGCAGCGTTAATCTCGACGCTCTCTACAGACGAGAATTTCACTGCCGCTACCCTGACGCCTGATTCACACTGACAGGAGGTCGATCTTATGGTGAAATAACACATGTAGATCAACGAGTGAACAGAAAAGGCTATGAAAAGCTTCGTTTTATATAGCATACATGGTGTGCTGGTGTATACCGACTACCACATTTCCATGAGAGCATACAGAAAAAAAAATATGATGTAATATTTAACGTGTAACGTTTTTACTAGTCTGTTCGTTCTTCTAACGGTAGCAGTCTGTGTTCGCTGCAGGACCCGTTATATCCACACAGAACTTGGCATTCGTGAGCGCCTCCTGGTGGGCATCCTGACCTCGCGCGCCACCCTTAACACGCTGGCCGTGGCGGTGAACCGTACCGTGGCCCACCGCTTCCACCGCACCTTTTTCTTCACCGGCCTCCGCGCCACCAAGCTGCCCCACGGCATGACCGTGGTCGCTCACGGTGACGACCGACCCGTCTGGCTCATGTACGAAACCATCCGTCACCTGCATCAGCACCACGGCAACGAATACGACTGGTTCTATCTGGCCCAGGACGACACATACACACAGGCAGAGCGCATCATGAACCTAGTGGGGCATTTGAGCGCGGGACAGGATCTCTACATGGGCCGCGCAGAAGAGTTTATCGGCGGTGAAGAGCGAGCTCGCTACTGCCACGGCGGGTACGGCTACCTGTTGTCACGGAGCCTGCTGGCCCGGCTACAGCCACACCTCGACGCTTGCCGCAACGACATCCTCAGCGTCAGGCCTGACGAGTGGCTGGGCCGCTGCATTATCGACTACCTGGGACTGAGCTGCATGGAAAAGCACCAGGTGAAACTAAATTCCTCATAAGGTCACAGATCTGCCTTGTAATTCTTCCACTGAATGCTGTAACTGTTGAGACATGCTGACTAATCACGCCCCGAGTATGAACACTTATGCTATATTTTGTTATGAGAGGAGTCATTTGAACTGGAAGAATGCCCGTAATCACACAGCTGTGATGTTCTCGGTTTAATAGCAGTGTTAAACATGAAGACATTGCTCTAGATTTGTCAGAGAGATCTCTTTTAACACCGTGAGGAGCTGTTCTATTCTAGAAAATTCATCAAACCCTTCCGACCAATCAGAATCCATAATCCGACAGCGCCTCTACAGTATAAAGCCTTAAACTCGAGCTGAAGTCCACCCATCGCTTTCTATATGTTAAGAGCGTGTTAGTAGTTCGTAGAATATTTATACTTTGGATTTTAAAGTCCTACCATAAAGAAATAACGTCTCGTTCCTATCGTATTTCTTGTACTTTAGGAGATGACCTACTATTACTTTGAGCTGCAGAAAAACGCAGACCCTGATCGCGAGGACAGCACGCAGTTCAAGAACGCCTTCACCGTGCACCCAGTCTCAGAGCCGGCGCTCATGTATCGCTTACATAAACGCTACAGCCAGATTGAACTGGACTGGACCTACACCCAAATACAGCAGCTACAGGTGCGTAGCCGTATACAGTAGCACATACATTACAATTACACACGTAATAATAAAATCATGTAGCTCAGTGGTTAAAGCTTTGGGCTGCTGAGTGGAAGCTTGCGAGTTCAAATCCCAGCACTATGGGTCCATTAACCTCTCGACTACTCTAAGTCGCTTTGGATAAAAGCACCGTCCAAATGAGTTGAAGATAAAAGTAAAATTATAAAACACAGAAGGATTCGAAAAACAACGTAGAGGCATTTGTAACGCCTGTGAATGTCCTCTACATGACAATCCTACTTATATTTTACGAATACAGTTACATAGTATCGTTCAAATATCAATAAGAAATAATGTTTGATCTGTTCATGTTAAGTGTTACAAACTCGACTTGTTTTTGCTACGTTGGGACGAGACTATGGGCGGGACTATGAGATGTCTTTTCGGACAGACTTCTGCTGTGGTGTTGTAGCCTTCTTTTCTTGTTCGTTTCCCAGATAACAGTCTGAGCATGCCCAGTGGCAACTCTGCCATCAGTCTAGAAACGACCGTTCCAGCTATAAAGAAAATCAGGCTGGAAAGAGCGGCTTCGTATTAAACCGTGTTGACGGCTTCTTATTTGCCGTTTTGCTCATTCTCATCTTTGCGAAGTCGTTTACTCTTTTGGATTCTCTTCTCTCGTTGGTTTCTTAATGGCTAGTGTAAAGAGCCACGGTTGTTTGAGAACTGGGCAATTCACTCTAAAATTCCACCGCTGCATTACCAGCCTGGCTGCGGAGGGAAACGGTCTCCCGGGGGCAGCCAGACATGCTGCCTAAAACAACCGTTGGATTGTAATCCTTACAGAGCAGAAAGACCCAGTATTAACATGAATTTATTAGCTGTAGAACAGAAGTCCGTTCCACTGGGTGTTTTAAAAAAAAAAAAAAAAAAAAAAGCCATCGTGTCGGGTTCATTCGCTTTCGGTGAATCTGTATTAATGCTCTGTCTACTCTGGCACAGGTTCAAATCAACAATCTGAGTGAGCTCACTCCAGAAGGCAAAGCAGGAGCCACCTGGCCCATCGGGGTCAACCCGCCTTTCCGTCCCAAGACACGATTTGAAGTAATCAACTGGGAGTATTTCACAGAAGAGCACATCTACTCCTGCGCCGACAGCTCCCCGAAGTGCGAGCTCCGTGGAGCAGACCGTGCAGACGTCGACTCCATTTTGGAGACCGCCGTGGAGCGTTTAAACGAGCGCTATCAACCACAGCTGCGTTTCCGGAAGCAGCGTTTGTTGAACGGCTACCGCCGCTTTGACCCCACACGTGGTATGGAGTATATACTGGATCTGGCCCTACAGGCCTTCACGCAGAAAGGCCACAGTCAGGTGATCGCCAAGCGCGTGGGCTTGCTAAGGCCTCTCAGCTCCATAGAGATCATTCCAATGCCCTATGTAACTGAAGCAACGAGAGTGCAGGTCATCCTTCCAGTGACTGCACGGGATCAGGACTTTGTGGGAAACTTTCTGGACACGTACGTGATGAACACTTTGGACACGCGGGACAATGCTCTACTGACCTTCCTTTTTGTGTATGACCCCTTCGATGCACAGAGGGTCAGCCAGACCGACGTGTTTGCCAGTGTGAAATCTATGATCAGCGAGGTGGAGAAGCGCTACAGCGACGTGAAGATCCCGTGGATCAGCGTCAAAACAGAGGTTCCGTCACAGGTCAAGCTGATGGACATCATCTCCAAGAAGCATCCAGTGGACACGCTTTTCTTCCTAGCCAGCGTGTGGACCGAGGTCACCGGCGACTTCCTGAACCGTTGCCGTATGAACGCCATCAGTAACTGGCAGGTCTTCTTCCCTGTTCATTTCCAAGAGTACAGCCCAGCTCTAGTGTACCGCGACCAGCAACCTTCCGCGGCGTCGTCGTATTCTTCCGAGGTGCTCCGAGACGGCCGCTTCGACCGGCACGCGTTCGACGAGGCCTGTTTTTACAACGCGGACTACATGGCAACCCGTACCAAGATGGCCAATGACGTCATGGACAATGACGAGCTTCTGGAGAGCATGGACGTTTACGAGATTTTCGTGCGCTACTCCAGCTTACACGTCTTCCGGGCCGTGGAGCCGGCTCTGATCCAGAAATACGTACGGCGAGCCTGTAACCCCCGGTTCAGCGAAGACATCTACCATCGCTGTGTGCTGAGCAATTTAGAAGGGCTGGCCTCACGCTCGCACTTAGCTATGGCTCTGTTTGAACAAGAGCAGGCAAACAGCACCTAGGACATGTTGCTGGAAAGGGAGGTAGCCCCGCCTCTCGGGAGTCTCATTCTGCCATTGTATCTGGCCTTACTGAACATTAGTCTGCAAACTGTGAAAACCAACCTTTAATAATTCCATGATGAACTTGTTGAACGTATATCCGAGAATATAGAATGTGAGACCGTTTCAGTAAAGCAAATCCACGTTAAACGACGACACTGATTAAAGATATCTTATTCAGTAAGTCTGGACATCACGTTCTTTCTTAACGTCTTCGTGATTAGTTAAGGTCAGTAATTATCTGATGCGGTAATTTTTACAACAGGAACCCTACCACATGTCGGGATCCGACGTCTACTTTCAGATATGCGCTAAGCAACAATAAGAATTTATTATTTATTATTGATTTTTTTTTTTTTAATGATCAAAAAAGCCCACTAGAGTATTATTTCTAAAGCGCATTTCAAACCAGCCCGAGACTGACCGAAGTGCTGTACGGTAGACACGATATAATAACGCTAGAATACAAGGAAATCGATCAATCGGTTAACAGCCGAAGAATAAAGATCAGTTTTAAGAAGTGATTTAAAAATAGCTCGTATAGCCAAAACAAGTTTAAAACAATAACATCCCGTACGTCTCTTGGTAGCTGTAGAGATATTACATATATTATTAGATTTGCACTGAAGCTGGAGGAAGGAGGTGGAGATTATTCGTTATGCCTGAGACTGAGCATAATATGTATATATATATATATATATATATATATATATATATATATATATATATATATAAAAAAAGAAACTCATATTCCCACTCATGGCGTGTTTCATGTCACAGTGCGACTTAATTCTTAGCAGGCCAAGTCACATGACCACATATTCATTCTTCCTGATACAGAGTCCCATATTAAATTGTGGCAGGGGATTGGCTTTAGATTCACTCCACAGTAGAAAGGAACACTCTGTACTGGAGGAGGCTTAGGAGGATAAATAAGTTATGCTGTGCTATTACCTCAACTCCCATCTTCTCTTTCAGGACGTTCTCTAGCCGAGGCAGGAATTCGGCGCACGTGCCGTATGCGTGGAGGGAGAAAACGCTTCAGGGAATAGCGGGAGAGTGAGAAAGACCTGAAGGAAGGGGTTGAGGTGAGAGCCTGATGTTTACATGGCTCTCCCAGTCTGCCTGCTCTCTCACCGAAGTCATTTCCTGTAATAAAACGACGGTGAAATCAGGCAGCTCGGAAGAAGGGAGTGAAAAGGCTCTTTTTTTTTTTAAACGCACACTCAGGTCACTCACTATACAAGACACCACCTGTTTCTCTTTGGTGCCGCGAGGCGGTGAAACACAACGACAGATCTGTGTGAGCAAACCCAGGCATGACAAAGACCTATTGTAGGCTTACTTTTCTCTCGATCGGTATGAGGCTAGTTGGAGTTATCATCAGTAAGTTCAGTGTGAGGGTTTGTTTAACGATGGGTTTAGACGTCGAAAAAGGGGAGAAAACTTCTCAAGGCATATTTAGTGCAGGAAACATGAATACAGTGTGTGTATAAAGGGCTAAAGGAAGAACAGGTTTGCACATACAGCAGTATTTCATATTAAAATGAATCAATATACTTTTATATTCTCAAAGA
The DNA here is from genome assembly GCF_023375685.1 of Ictalurus furcatus. NCBI lineage: Eukaryota > Metazoa > Chordata > Actinopteri > Siluriformes > Ictaluridae > Ictalurus > Ictalurus furcatus. The sequence continues at coordinate 8,755,001 of NC_071261.1, forward strand.
TATCAAATGTGTGATGATAAATATGAAACGTATTACAAGTAGGATTCCGAATCAGTCACTTTTTAATCTATAGATAAAACAGACAGAATGCATTTTAACTGTAGCACCAAGATATAAATACTATATGACCAAAGTTGTGTGTGTTTCATCCGAGCAGGACACCTATACACTGGGGGCAGTGGTGGCTTGGAACTAAACTAAACTGGTGGGCTTAAGCACCTGTATTTATATTACTGGAAGGTTCTAGAAAGTCTGGAAATGTCTCACATTGTCCTTTCAGTAATGAATCTGGTTTTAGAATGAGTTCTCAAGTCAGTACACACACACACACACACACACACACACACACACACAAATAAAAGTCACAACAGCCTCAGGAGCCGGTTTCTTTTACAAACTTTGGCAAGCGCTTTTTTTTTTTATTATTATTATTATTATTTACATCCACACTTGTGATTCTCATTCTACGTTCTCTCTGTTGAAAGTGAACAACGAAAATATAGAACAGTACGAGTGAGAAACCTAATCATAGTGTAGCATCAAAAAAACACCCTACTGCATGTGTACAGAAAGTTCATCAACACTGACTAGAAAACCACTCGGCTGATCCGTCATGTACATCCATTGCATACAAATTGTTCTGTGTTGACATCAGACTTAAAATACAGGCCACAGTTGGCATCAAGAGCTGGTGGAAGTTGACCTGTAACACAGACGTGCATGCAGGCGTGACCCGATGGAAGTCTTGTAAAAGATTTAATCAGTTATTTAAAAAACAAAACAAAAAAAAAAAAAACAACAACAACTACTCAATGCAATTTCGACTAATTATATTTCTTAGTCAACGTTACATGGGTCTTCACGTAGTTTGGTGGATCTTAACCTAGCAGTACGACACCAACCATCATGTCGGCGTCATCGCTGTGGTGAATAAGTATCAGATTAACATGTTGCATTTGTGTATAACAATTGATTACAAAAAAAAAAACAACATTAGTGACAGATGTTTTGTTGGATTTTTATGGTGGCTCCATCACTCCACCGTGTGACAGCTAGTGGGCTGAGGAAGAAATCAGCAGGAGAACGGAAAATACAGAGCATTTAAGAGTCCACACTGGTGCTGAAGTGGAAACATCTAGCATGATCATGATCTGTGATCCGGTAGATGCTGTGTTCAGGAGCTTCAGTAGGGGGTGCTATAGTCTCGATGAACGACACAGAACCTGGACGCATCTTGGTAGAAATCTGTTGTGTGCTTCTATTTTTTTTCCCCCCCACCCCCATACTAAAATCACTAAGTCTTTTATAAAGACAAGACAACAGCAATACAGAAGACTTTTAAAAAATAAAACAGTAGCTGACCAGAACGGGTCATCTTTTGTCCTTTTTTTTTTCTTCCCCCCTCGAGCTTTGACCCACAGTTCTCTGCGAGTCGGTGTTGTTCTTCCGGTTTCCTCCATCAGTGTGAAGAGTGTGAAACGTCCGTGTATGAAAGTATAAAAATCTGTCCATGCAGCATGCGTAGGCTTTAAGAAAAGTGGACGCTGACCCTCAGAGATCATTTTGACTGAGGCTGCGCAGAAAGCGTGAACTCTCCTTCCACGAGAAGACGTTTGATGTGAAGCGCTCAGGCATTTATAACAACCCGGTTGTTACCCTCGAACTGGGCTGAGAACCAACACACACACAGCCAGTGGGGAGGCGAGGACAACGTTACACCGGTGATACAGTACACAACATATCAACTAACAAAAAACGAGCACAGGTCAGCTTTTCTTTTCCTTCATTTCATTCCCTCGGTTCAAGTGAACAATATTTCAAATCGACCGACTCGTGATTAACAACTTAGTGCAAAAGTTTCAAACGTTGTGGTACTCGACCGAGGCGTGTTTTTTTTTAAATTTTTTTTTTTTTTTTTGAACTACAAACTAAACATAATATTTACCAGTTTCTACAGCGTTCATTCAGTCAGTGCCCTTCATCATGAAATGACATAATAAATACTTTAACCCTAAGCTGTTGAGACCGCTGGTACAGAATCCAACAGGAAAGCCATAAAACAGACAGAATATGAGTAGATCAGTACTGTTCACACTTGCATGTAGAGTAAACACAGGCTTTGGACCCATTGAGATTATCTCACAGATATCAACAAAATCATGTGTCAGTATTTATACAATCCTGACCTGTGGTCTATTTAATAAAGCATACAAGCAAAAGTGTCAACGGACTTTTTACATTTTTTTTTTTTATTTTGGAAGAATTGACTACGCTTCATACTGGACTTCATTCTTTTCACATAACCTTCATTGTGGGTTAACGACCTTGCAAAAGAAAGTGTTTTAAAACACTGCAAACTTAAATCCTTCAAAGTAGGAATTGTCGTTTAATGAACATCAGTCAAATGCAAATATTCGGCTGGAGGAAGCAGATTTTGACACGTCGACTGCTGACCAGCAGCTTAGATCATTATACTTTTTTTGGGGGATGGGGGATGGGAAGAAAAACCGCATGGGTTTGTTTCTGAGACCTTCTACTTATATGATCTTAATCATATGTGACACGTTCCACACTGTTTGCAGTCGGAAGTCGCAATCGTCTATCTGTGTGGAAACCGTGTGCGGGTCTGTTTTTAGGGTTTTATTGGTTATGATTTAAATAAAGTCTCAACTTGTTGTTTTTTTTTTGACTGTGCCAATACTGCTGTAAACGTCAAACAACAAATATAGCTGGGAAGCTCTCAAACGTTCAAATGAGGCATTTACTACTTTTGAGGAAAAAGCTGTAGAAAAGCTAATCAGCTACACGTTACATCTCTCTCTCTCTCTCTCTCTCTCTCTTTCTCTCCTTCTGTTTAATTTGGAAAACCTTGAACGAGCAAGTACCTGCCAAAACGTTTTGGATTACAATCAACCCAAGTGAGCACATCCTAATCCTCCACGAAGATCTTATTGGTCGTAGGTCTGAAATGTTGCGCTTCAGAGATGTATAAATCTCAGAACGATGGCGCAGGTCACATATTACACTTTATAAATACCGATCAAACAAAAAAAGACTCTTTAAAGGGCTTTAGTGTTTAGTACGGAGTAATTCTTACATATGTACAACTTGTTACTACCTACATCAGACTTACTCTATGTATGAACTTACCAAGAAACGCTGCATGTTAACAATGTAGTGATTAGCATATAGGCTAACTAAGGTGAAGTATGGTGTGAAACGCCAAATACTGTGAAGTCGGTACTGTGTATTTACCAACGTACGAGAGAAAACATTTCCTTTCGAATAGAATAATACTGCACAGTGAATACAGAGTCCTGAATTTGGGAACTTGTAGCTACAAATGTAGTTCAGGGATGGACAAATGAGTCGGGGGGGGTTTTTTTTTTTTTCCTCATTCCTAGGTACCGTTCGTAATTCTGACCGACTTATATAAAACAAAGTGAACTTCACTAGCTAACTAGCTTGCCTTATAGTATTACATTATTTCATGATGTAACAGCTACCAGGTTGTAGCTTATTCCATTCGGTTTCTGGAGCTTTTACATATGAAGTCTTGATTTGTTCATCCCTGTCGTGACACATCCACGTCATACCTCTTTAACCTAACGCACACGACGTTGAAAATGATTACGATTTGCTACAACTCAAAGCAAAGGAAGGTACACAATTCGAATATAGGTAGTTAAAAAGAATTTGTACATGAACAAGAATTACACTCTATTAAGCAGCAGCTTACTGAAGAGCTCTTTACAGAGGGAGGGAAACAACGAAATATGACCTATTCTCACAAAAATGATCGAAGCAATAATACTGATAAACTACTGAAAGCGTTAAAACGTGTGTTAAAAGGAATTCCGTCGGCCTAAACGATGACGTTCGCAACCTGGTTCGTGTCTGCGCTACACGACACGTTTTTTTTAAAGTGTCGCGTTTTAAAGATCGGCATTATGGATCAAGGATACGGGAAGTAGGTTCGTGACTTGGTGTCTTGATGTAAAATACATGAGGCAGAGCACCGTGACTGGCTGAGACAGAAACAGAAGCGGTCCTCGGAATGGCTGTGTGTAATTGGGTCCTGGGTCACAGTGACAACTAAAACATGAAGACACACACACACACACACACACTCACACACACACTCACTCACTCACTGTAGAAACCAATGTGGCGATAATGAGGACATTCGTGTGGCTCAGACTGTGGAAGTGTTGTCAGAGTGTGAGCTGGTGTCTGGGTTTGGTCTAGGTATTCCTCAGAGCCAGGGCTTGTTCCAGCTCTTGCCTTCTCTGTTGAATCTGCCAGAAGGAAATGAGAAAGAGGAATTCAGCTTTGTCTGAGGAAGGAAGAAACAAAAATAAGCCTCCAGAACTGATTTGCATTTGCTTAGGAGGGGGTCGCATGGATCGAATTACACAGAGGACGAATCATCAAGGATATTTTAACTATATATATATATATATATATATATATATATATATATTTATATCTGGATACACAGAGTAAACTAATCAAATAATCAAGCTGATAAGTTCCTTAGCTCTATCCCTCTTGGAATAAGTTTGGGTTCAACTTGTTTGAAGCAGGTCGGAATGACATAATTTCCATCTTGACCCGTTCAACTTGTAGAGTGGGGGGCGGGGACCAAAAAAAACAAAAACAAACCATGGACGCCTCCATGTTCAACTTTTGTTAGCAACAAATTAGCGAGCTAACTGTGACGAGTAATGTATATTTTCCTTCTCAAAACAGCAAACGGTAACGTTTTAGATTTAACAAGCGAGAATATGTCTGTATGTTGAGTTGGTCAAACAAGCAACTCGTTTAAAAGGTAAGAAGTACTACTTTGTTTAGCTCGGACGCTGTGTGCAGCCATGTTGATCTGACGTCACTCCATGAACGGAGAAGGAACTGCTAGTTCTAATGTGTACCTGCAGTTGACGAGTAGGAATTTCACGTTGAGGGGGGTGTTTTCATTGGTTTTTACTGGTTGGAGGTGGGGAAGTTGCAGTGTGGATTCGAAAGCCTGGTCCTGTAAAAAGTCTAGTTCTATTACCTTGCAGTAGAAGTAGCGACTGACCGCCTCCTGAGACCAGGGCTGGTAGTAAAACTCCGCCCGCCTCTCCTCCTCGGGATTCCCAACGACGTCCGTCATCAGCTGTGACCAATCAGAACGTAATACAACATGCGTGAAGGTTCACAGCCATCCAGAATATGTCCGGTAGTACTAAATCCACTAGACGAGTGGATTTGTGTTGTAATATTTAAGACAGGTCGCGCCTTTTCTGAAGGGCTTCACCACATTCAGCATCACTATGGCTCTTCGTTGTCGCACCGATGAAGTTAGGTGTTGGGAAACGTCTTCAATGTTTCATAACAAGTTCAGTGACCATGACTTACTACTACTGTACATTAACAATGCACTTAGCAGCATAATATAATAATTACGCCAGTATTTCGACAGCATTAAAAAATTAAATCAACACCTTCAGACCGATCAGATTTGAAAATTCTAGCGAGCCACTGTTTGAGTTTGTACAGGTTGGAAGAACTTACTTTGAGATCTCTGCTCTGGGATTTCAGCCAGTCCTGGATGTAACCTTTGGGATCGCGGGAGAAACTGAGCATGAAGTCTCTCTGAATCTTCAGCTGGTTGATGGACTCGATAGTCTCATGGATCTGGAACAGGTTAAGATCAGACCTCCAGAGGTTAGGACCAACACATCAATGCAAAGAGTTTTGAGAAATGCCCCTAAGATCTATTCGTGTTTATCATGTTGGTTACTTTGTTGTCAAGAGAGGCAATCTCCTGCTGATTGGCTGTCGAGAGCAGGAAGTTGCTCATTTGGGCTTTGAGTGGATCCTCCACTTCGACGTCTATATCGTAGCAGGCTGTTTTCTTCTGATCGTTTGGGTCCACACTGTACACACCAAGACAACAATGCCTTTAACTCATGCTATAACTATGACTTTCAGAGGCACTGCAATGCACAGCAATATTCAGCGTTATAATGTACACTATATGGCCAAAAGTATGTGGACACCTGACCATCACATCACCATATGTGCTTGTTGAACATCTCATAATATGAATAATATCCTCCACTCTTCTGGGAAGGCTTTCCACTAGATTTTGGCGCGTGGCTGTGGGGAATTGCTCATTCAACCACGGGTGAGGTCAGGCACTGATGTTGGGTGAGGAGGTCTGGCACACAATTTGGTGTTCCAGTTCATCCCAAATGTGTCCAGTGGGGTTGAGGTCAAGGCTCGGTTCAGGCCACTCAGGAGTTCTTAGACTCCAAAAGAGGCGAACCACGTCTGCATGGAGCTCACCTCGTGCACAGGGACACTGTCATGGTGGAGCAGGTTTGGGCAAACCTGAAGGGAAATTGTAATGCTACAGCATATAAAGACATTCTAGACAAGTGCGTGCTTCCAACTTTGTGGCGACGGTTTTGGGAATGCAAACGTTTGGCCATATAGTGTATTAAGGCTGACCCCAGACAACAGTGGTCTAAATGCGAACAATGATAGACAGACAGACTGACCTGATGATGTGGTTTATGACAATGGGGTCAGGGGGAAGCAGCAGGTTAGTCAGGCGCTGAGGGATCTCGGAGAACTTCAGACGAGGGCAGTCAAAAATCTGCAAAAGCACATGTTTTCATTACAATGGAACGGAGTCGCACGTGAGATGAGGTTGCGCTTCACCTACTCAATCGATAAAAATGTAATCTATTTCATTTATCTATCCTTGATTTATACAGACGCGTGCCACGGAGATGAACAACCTGGCAACTGACTTAACTAATAAAGTTAACTTAGGGCTAAGAGGGAAATTTAGTTCCTTTAGTCACAAGCTTTACCTGCTGAAAGTATTTATCACAGTTGATGTACTCCTTGTCATGGGAGTCCTGCAGCTTGTTGGTTTTGATGTACTGCCACAGGGCCTGGATGATGCACGAGCGTGTCTGAGTGTGGATACCCAACAGCCGAGCAAGCCGCGGGTCCAACTTAAACTGAGGCGGCTGCAAACGAGAGAACACTTTCAGTAGAAACAAACATACAACTGTATATCTAACTACACACTGTGGTGCGTGGTCTCACTGATTTCCTATACGGCCATGAATACGACGGAGGCTAAGTCATAGAACATGCTAATATGTGAATTTAAAGCGAAATTCAATGCAAACCATGTGACAGCCGAGTTAAATCAGACTCACCTGATAATCCAGCATTAACAGCAGAGTGCAGCGTACATTGACATCCCCTGGCCTTTTCACCTGGAAGCCATCGGTCTCCTGAGTGGTGGGAGTGCGATGCCACTAGGACACAAATAAAGTGGTTTTAACACTCAAAACGGGTGTATATACACACACATTCATTTATGCATAAATATAAGCACAGGCAAAAAAAAAAAAAAACACAACGAAAATACATAAGCCTTACTGTCAGGAAATCATTTTGAAAAATGACATGACGTCAGGTATTTATTATTAAAAAAGAAAATATGAATTGTGCATACTCTACATTACAGAACAGTTGACTTGTCCCTGATCTACTGTACTTATGTAAGCTATAACCCATGTGTGATGTACTAAATCACTCTAATCCATTCTAGAGGAACTGTTCAGTGAGCACTTGAATGAACTAAATGAAAAGTAATTATGGTTTTAAGACACACTGTTTTGGACTGTGTGCAAGGCTGAAACTTACCTGAGCTCCGCTGCTCAGCAGCTGAAAAGAAAAACACTTGAAGCTCCTTGAGGTTTTTCAGGCAGCTACACTCACTAAGCATGCACCACATGCACCTTACTAACTACAATCTGTAGCCTGCTATAAAACACTACAAATGTATAAGAATCACTTTAAGCCAGCAACACTTGATATGATGTCGTTATGGTCTAGATGTCTGTGTAAGGTCAGCTCGAGTCAAACGCTTCACAATAATGCAGCTATAAGCAAAAGACCGTTTTCCATTTCGTTCCATTCCATTGACTGTTTACTTAAATTTACGGCATGTTCCAAAAATATCGACATGCCTGAAAAACATCAGACAATTATCCCCAAATTCAATGTGTAAATATGATCCTATTTTGCCGGAAGATAAGTGGGCTACGCCACCTACACTACCTACGTGTATGTGGACACATAGATATGTGGTTCTTCCTCAAACTGCTACAGAGTCGGAAGCACACAAGTGTATAGAATGTCTTTGTATGCTGTAGGAACTAAGAGGCCCAAACCTGTTCCAGCCTGACAATGCCACTGTGCACAAAGCGAGCCCCATTAGACATGGTTTGCCAAAGCTGGAATGGTAGAACTCGGGTGGCCGGCACCAAGCCTTGACCTCTACCCCAGTGAACACCTATGAGCTGAATTGGAAGCCCTAGGCTTTCTCACCCAACATCAGTGCCTGACTTCTCTAATGGCGGATTGACCACATATCCCCAATATCCCCATAACTACACGTCAAAATCTCATAAAAGCCTTCCCAGACGGGTGGAGGTTATTAGAACAGCAAAGGGGGAGGTGCGTCATAAACGTTTGGCCATATATAGTGCATTTTGCAAGCATGAGCTGAGGTTCAGTCTTGGGCTAGACAACATCCAGAAATGGCGCTATTACCATGTCGTGTACACGAGCGCACATTCATTGTGAGGTAAAACACGGCACAATGAAGAAGCTAAATGGAAACTTGTGCACACGTATAGGCTTCACAACCAAACGTGGGGCTGCCGTTAATGCTAGCCTGCTAACAATCCCCAGTCTGAGCTATTAGGTTAGCTAGCGACTGTTGTAATGGCCACAATCCAATTAGATTTCATACACCGAGAATGATGAGTTTTATATATTAAACAAATCCCCTGCTCCAATTCTATGACTATTCCATGACTGCACGTCTTTGGATTGTCACGTGTATTCACAATTCATGATGAAAACTTCCACAGCTAGCGAAACCTGACAGGAAGTGAAAGGAAAACTGCAGTTTTCCAGGCAACCGATTTGGACACCAGGGGGCCAGCAAACATTATGAATGTTTAGTCGTATTTTCATACAAACTCAACCTTGTTCCAAACCGCAATGCCTGTAATAATTCTGAAGTCTTTCCCACAACTAAGGAGCCTTACAAGACAGAGGTGAGATTCAGGACTAAAAGCTGTCTGTGGTGAGCTGCACATCTGTAATTAAATGTGTCAGTGCAGTTGAAGCCGCTGAAGTTGAAGGCAACTGTTTTGACTAACCATGAACCGTGTGCTTACTAGCTATAACATGTGTATGTAACACTAATATTAACTTCTAGAGAAAAATCAGGATCCTTTGAGATTAGAGTAGACTGAAAGCTCACCTCCACTAGATGGTTGTCTGGTCCATACAGATCTTTGTCCAGCTCAATCACCAGGCTCTTAAAGAAGGATGAAAACTTCCTTTTCACTTTTCCTGGCTGGAAAGAACCAAGAACATGCGTGTTCTAATTAGAAGTGTGCTTGCATGTCTAATTGGAAATGCATATTCGATCTTTTCCAGTATAAAACTTCAGAGTGGTGCACTTTTTTTTTTTTTTTGCAACAATTATATCATGCTATTCAAACCAAAGAGCAGGGCTACTGTATAAAACTGTCATCGTTGACTACGCTTTCCATTTGTGTGGTTACAGAGCACAATTTTGCTTAAACACTTGGCTAGACATTCAGGCTTTTGGCTACTCCTTTTTTTGGTAAACCCATCACCCACCTCAGTATCCAAGCAAAACAAGCAACCGCTGGAGCGAATCGCTGGCCAAAATGGAAACCGTTTTCTGAGACTAAACAATGTAGTTGTTTATGGCTGAAAGGGCAGAATGAATTTTCAGAGTATGGTTGTGTTGTCCTTTCTACAGTGAAGCAATAGCATGCACTATTCGGTCTTCAGTGTACGATATGGAGACATAAAACTTTAAAAAATTAGGGTTTGTTTTTTTTTTTTTTAAAAAAAGCAGAAAGAAAGTGAGATGGATCCAACTGTTAATGTTTACACAGGAGAAGTAGAATGACCTCATTGGTAAGTGGAGCATATTGCAGTGGCGGAAACTTGGAGCCGACCCAAATAATTTTAACCTCACCATACTAAAAACACACATAGCTGCCATTTAAAGGCTATGAGGTCACTCAGACAAAAGCACACGAGCTGCAGTTCTCGGCTCTTTCAGTTCCTCCAGCGCTCATGTTGACATTGGCATATGGACTAGCATGCTAGTCTGAACAGCTCTGTGCTTAGCACTGGAAAGACTACACAAAAGAACAATGTACATAAACCTGGAGTGAATGTAAGCTACACAGCAATTGGTATAAACGATCTCAGAAATGATTTCTTCCTCGTGAATTTCCTAGTATAAGCACTGAATTATTTCATAAAGGTCTATGATTGAATAAAATAATGATGATTTGTCAGATATGAATGCATCAGTTTATCAGCTTATCGTCTCCATATGTTGCACACTGTGTCTTATAGAGCTAGGATCTTTTAGGAATTGTGGACTCCTAATTCCTCCCAAGACCTCCTGGGAGAACCCAAAACATGATTCATTTTCCAACTAGAAAACATACAGACTTGGTCAAAATGTACCAATTATCACCACAATAGTCTTTTGACCGGATACTAAAGTTCCAATAGCACTACCTTCTCTTAGTTCTACAGAATTGCCATTTTGGTGATTTGCCATAAAAGCAATGAGGTTATTCATGCGACTAAGATACTGTACTCCGATATCTCATGAATGGTATGGTGAAATCTAGCCTTCTACATTCTAGGTCCTCTCTTCAAGGCTGCTCGTTGAGTCGAAGGGCTTATTGTGTGCTCCCTTCTGCATCTAATACAGGTTCGTGACACATGACATCATTTGGTCTTATACACTACGCAGTCGATACCTCATCTCTGTCCAGTTGCGAGAAATTTTGGATGTCAATCAGGGTTTTAGATTAACTGGCCAAAATCTGATCCTTTACCTCTAAAGAGTCTTTTATGTCAGTGTCTCAACTGCACCATCCATCCACCCATCCATCCCTGTTACGTTTATCCTACACAGGTTCATGGGGATCCCGGAGCCTATCCCCGGGAACTTGGTGCACAAGGTACAAGACGTGGGACATCCTGGACAGAGTACCAACCCATTGCAGGGCACAATTGCACACACTATTGGAAATGCCAATCAAATTAGAACCTATATCTTTGGACTGGGGGCGGAAACCGGAGTACCTGGAGGAAACCCCTAATGCAGGGGGAGAACAAGCAAACGACACACATACAGGGCAGGGGCGGGATTCAGACTCCCAACCCTGGAGGTGTGAGACAAACATGCTACTGTGCCCCCGCCCCCCCATCCACAATTTATATGAACTCTATAATGAAACAGAGCTACATTCTTTCCATATTAGGGATTTGTTCAATCTGCCAGGTTCTTCAGATTGCTTGTACATGCACCCTTAGGTCAGCCATCAAAGCTCATGTTGTCCCATGGCAACAGTCTTTAATAGTATCGTGTAAACAGGCAGATTATCAACAAACAAAGTGTGGAGGGTGAGATTGCCCAGATTTAGATCCTGGCTTTGATGCAAAAGCTGTACGGATCAACATCAGGCACATGCCCTAATCAATAAATGAATCCTAAATCAATTAGTTTTCATTATGTGCATCGTAACTGGCCTGTAGGTCCCTGGTATTTTTCTTTCCACGATTCAGGCGTTACCTGCTGCTACTCAATTCGGGAAAAATGTCGCATTAATGGCAGAATCAAGTGTATGCAGCGTTATCCATCTTGCGTTAGAATTATATCTAACCTTTATGATGTGTGCTGTAAACAAAGGACTTAGAACAGCTGAGAAAATAATTGCCATCTGCTTGAAACCACCACCCCCTCTTTCCAGTACCTGCATATACAGTAAATGGCACCTAAATGGAGCTCTCAACAGCTGGACTTAATGGTGCTGATGGCATTACTCTGAATCACAGACACTTTACTGTTAATGCATTAATGAGCGTTCTGTAAAACTTGCTATATTTATGTCTCGTGGTCAACTTGGAACACTTAGAGAGACCTGGATCTGTCAGTCTGAGGTCTGAAGCATGGAGGTAACCGGTGTAAGTCTACAATGTCAAGTTACTTGGAGACTAAGGGAGGAATCTGTTCCAATCGATAAGCTTTATAAAGCAGAGCCTATCAATGCAGTTCTCAGGAACCACCAGCGAATGTTTCACTTCCGACCAGACGTGACACAGCCGATCAGCATTCTACCGCTACCGTCTCCCAGCTCAACTGTGTTTGAAGACGAAACTGTGAGGCCTCTGAGGACTGGAATGAGAATCCCTATGGGCACATCACTATTTACGCTCTTATGCGATTTGCTGATGTTCGTAAACATCTGTACCATACCTGCTAATGCAGAGCTGAAGTGAGAACGTGTGAATGTATACGTGCTTCACGAATCCACTGACTCACGTCGTCAAGTAACTTTCCCTCCACCCGTAGCTCCCAGGATGCAATGCTGCCGTCCGAGTCTTCTGCGTCAGGCTTGGCTGGGTTGAAGGTGTTGGAGATGTAGAGTCGAAGTTTGCGCTTTTGCTGTGAACAAAAAATAAAATTAGAAAGGGGCACTGTGCCAAAAATTCCATACCGCATTGTACCGACACAAACGTACGAGTCTTTCTGAGACGATTTAAGAGAAGAGGTCTGCTCTTACTTAAAGCACAATAACAAGAAAGTCAGAATATATTGCACGGTCAGTACCACTATCTTGGCCTGAAATTCTTGGAAATAATTTGTGTTTTTTTGCTACTTTGGCATATCTATACCGGTATAGCGTTATATACGGCAATAATAAAACATACTTTTTAAAAGAATATACCAGGAAATATCTCATGAAAAGATATCAGATATAACGAAAGCCTATGTCTGTGTGTTCTTAGACCGACTAACCTTCATGGGTCGTTTCAGTGCTTCCTGGATGTCCACCCGCTTGCGCATTATGGTTTGATCCAGTTTGCGCTCAAAGGCCAGCAGGTCCATATAAGCCTGGGACTCTGGGACTAGTTCACGGATCTGAGAGGGAGGATAAATGCTGTTATGAAATAAAGAAAAAAAAAAAAAAACACTTTGCATTGTTAATGAAACCATACTCTGTTTACTACTGTCCTGATACAGAGCAATAAGAGCAGAAGCAGAAATGGGAAACGGTACCAACGAGCTCATGGCTAGGTATAGACGTCTAATACGAGTCGAAACCCAAAACTTTCCGTTTGGCCAAATACGTCTTTCTTTGTCTCGTGGTCAATCTCTCAGTGTTTTCAAATACGTTCTGATCCATCGGCGTGTCTGCCCATTCACTCTGTGTGTCGGTCTGTGATTCAAATAAGCGCCGCAGTAGTGTTTAATGGTATGCTGTTAAGTGTTTGCTATCTGCCAAGAATCCACAGCAAACCCTCCAGTGCCACATTATCATGCACACACACAGATGGTTGGAGGATGTGTGTGCCAAAAGCTTCACTCCATACTGGGCACAGACCCATGGATACAGACACTGCACCAATCCCCCTCTCGCTCTCTCTCCGGAGACAGGAAGAAAGAAGAGAAGTGAGTACTCGGACTATGAGTAATGCGACTGGCGTCTTTGTTTCTCCCCAATCTATCTATACGGGTCTGATAAAAACTCCCACTCGCACTCACTCACAGCAATGAGCAAGACACAAAGCCATAACCCCTGTGGTCTATCTTTAAAACACACACACACACACACACACAGAGACAGACACTCAGATTTTTTTATCACTCATGTCACATGGTTGGTTAAACTAATAAAAGGATAAAGATTAAAACGGAGAGCGTCAGAGTGTGTAACGTGAAAACTGAGTGCTACCACTGGTGAACACACACCTGCAGCCTGCGCTGGGAGTTTGAGTCTCCATCACATTATTTGGGTTACAGCTCTCTCGATACACCTGTGGACTCCTGACTCTCTGCCCTGAATATAAATGTCATTTTGGAGAACGTGCCGTCCCTAATTTTAAGTTCGGAACATGTCCGGCTACATGTACGCGGCTGCCCCGTAACCCTTTTTCGGTCTCTTTCTTGGCAATGAGTAGCAGGTATAACGTAACAGAACATATAACGTCTCTTCAAAGACACGAGCGACATCACAAAATCGCATGCGAACACGGTGTCTCAGCGACGCAGCGCAGCCGAGCACTACCTCACTCCCTCACACAATCACATGCTCACACACACCCGGTAGAGATAATGTCAAGATCAGAGAACTCACCCTTTGTGGAAGAATCTTATCAGCCATTTTCCTCCTCTTGGTGCTGCAGAAAAGAGGGAGAAAGGAGAGAAAGAGAGAAGGACACAACGAGGAGGGGGGGATGAGATGTTACTATGGAGACCGATAGTGTAGCACCGGGGACATCTGCTAAAATTCTGGGGCTGGCCCAGGATGCAAGAATGCTGGTGCTCTGTGTGTGTGTGTGTGTGTGTGTGTGTGTGTGTGTGCGCTAGTGATTCTAGCCCAGATGGTGTCCGCCAACATGGGTGCCGAGACGGCTGGCGAAGCGACAATGTGGAACCTGGCGAACACTTCTTATGCAGGACCTTGAGTGAAATGAGAAGTGTGTTCATCACGTCACTGGTGTATGTATTGAATTCTGCTGTTGACATGAGGGCCATCAAACACCTTCCCCTCCATCCGTACACCCCTACTTCACTGTTAAAAGTCATTGTAGCACTCCAAAAATGAAACACACTTCTCCTCGCTCTATGTCTAGGTTCAAAAGATATTCTAAACTACAGCAGACAGAGAGAACACACACACACATACACACACACACACACAAACATTGGGAGACAAAATCACCAAAAATGCTTTAAGTGGGCACTTCATTCAGAAGAGCCCTTGTCCTTAAAAACACTGTAGAGCAGATCTTCTACCACAAAGTCTATATCGGAGAGGCACTTAGAACCCACAGCCTTTCCCCAAGGTGTTTGCTTATTTAAAGTCATTTCAAGTGAGATCGCTAGTACACAGTGATCACTGTGTCAAATGCTCGCTATGGGAGATGGGTCAAGTTAAGTCACGGCTCTGTGTTATAGTTTGGTCAGAAACTACATTTCCCATCATGCCATGCAGCACATCATGCACACCCATGCATAAACACTCTGAAACAGGATAATTGATGCAGTAAAAAAATAACGTGTTATAGCATCTTCCATTGAAATTGTTTTTTTTTTTTTTTTTTTTAAGTCTGCTTTAACTCATATCACTTTAAGGCCATTCTTCAGGGGTGAGGTGCAAAATGCTCGTAAAGGAATACTCATTAAGGAATTTGGTATAAGACAAACCTTGGGTTGGGTGGTGGTGGGGGAGGGGGTGCTGTAGGGATCAGTGGGGAAGGCTCGAGACATGAGTGGGGGGGGGGGGGGGTCAATAAAACGCACGAGAATCTATCATGCAGCAGAATCAACTCCTACTTTGATCCGAGTGTGGGATCTGATTGGGCCTCTCTCATGTCCATCTGCCTCCCTGGCACCTCACTGGCTCCAGGAAATCCCACCGGCTTCCTACGGGTCGACGGAATTCGAATGGTACTTGATTAGAGAGTACGGACTTGTTACGTCTAGTTGAGAAAGCCTCTGAAAGCGTGTATAGAGTTTGGTGCATTACTGAGCGACGAGTACAAGTAAGACCACACAGCCCGATGGACAAACCTTAATAACAAGGACAAACAAAAACATAACAATAGCACATGATTTTCTAGCTGAAACATATGTAACGATGACACTTTCACTTGGATGCATATGTTCTTGCAAACGATTCTGTGTTAATATTACGATCATGTGACAGAATATTAATACATAGTAAATAGTGTAATACCATGGCTCATACACCCACTACTCAAGCTCACGCCATCAGGATTAGTGACCAGGAGGCAAATGCAGGATATGCATGTGTTCCAGGACTATGAGCTTTGTACAATAAACACACAATCACATGTACAGTATTAGATATAATGAATTGCCCCAACAAAGGCAAAATAGAGCGGTGCTCCTGGTGGACATCATCCTGTTTACAACCACACTGTCGTTTTATCTGGCTAACATTTTAGTCCTACAAAATAAAAATCACATATCTAGTCCACATATTAATGCAGTAGGGTTCCCAATTAAACAATTGTTGCTATGGTAACATCTCAGAGGAAATGAAATTCCTTTGATGTTTTTAGTTGAATGATTTTCTGCCACTGTAGCCGAAAATAAAACTTATTTTGCTCACTGTTATGTTGCATTCCAACAGGGTTATTAATACTTATACAAATGAGTAACATGCTCCATGTTTTAGGAGAAGATTCCACAGGTACTGCCCACTCAGCACTTCAGAAGCTCTACGATCACAAAGTTACGACAACGTCTCGGTGGAAGTTCTGTTAGAGGTCGACGGGTTGTTTCCTTGTGATTTTATGAACACGGCTGAAAGAAACGTCGATATTTGTGACAGTTTCGTCTCGTCTCCACCGTCATTCTGCTGTACCAATCGATTCTCAACAGTTATGTAATATCATTAGCTAGTTTATGCGCACAATGTGTCTTGGTCAAAAGACCAAGTGAGTGTGAGTGGATCAATGGGACTGAGGGAGTATAAGTAGGGAAGAAGAGGGAGAAAAGGTAAGACAGACAGAGTGAGTCAGCTGAAAAGTAATCAAATAACAGCCACTATAGTCTCAATATTAACAGATACCCTACAATGATTACGCCAGCTGGAAAAAGAACATGAATCACAAGAGAAGACACGGAGACTGTTCCACAAAACACTGTAAACTATCCACGGGAGACTGATATCGGCAAACTGGAGGGATGAAAACAATATTTCGGAAGGACGATATTCTAACATGGACGGCAAGAGATCTAGTAGTATCGAGTCGAGGAAGGTATTCGGTTTAGCTTTGAAAGAAGAGGCCAAAGATCAAATGCAGCAGAGAGTCCAAGAGATTGGAGGTCATGAAACTTAATGTGACAGGATGTCTATATATCCCGTCACTAACCTTATGACTCCTCACAATTATAACTTCTTCATGGACATGTGGTTGACTGTTCAAATATTTAACTTTATTAATTCAGTTAGTTATCCTTTATACAAAACAGGTTAACAACTACAGCAGTGAAAAATGTCACTGTTTTCAAACCAAGTAGTTCAATACAGTATGGGATAATTATTACCCAACAATGATTTTTTTATTTTTTTATTTTTATAATTGTTTGTGGGAGTTAGGAATACTGCTCCATATGAAACCCAGGCAGACTATTGAGAGTTTATTCTTTCTTTAAAAAAAAAAAAAAAAAAATAGATCATGGATGGCTAAGAAGACATTCAAGGTTTTGACTACACATATTAGCATGAGGTTAGCATGAAAGCATGAAACGACTGCTGTCTCATACTATGCTTATGGGTTAGCATGAGGTTAGCATGAAACGACTGCTGTCTCATACTATGCTTATGGGTTAGCATACTATGCTTATGGGTTGTGACTATGCTTATGAGTTAGCATGAGGTTAGCATGAAACGACTGCTGTCTCATACTATGCTTATGGGTTAGCATGAGGTTAGCATGAAACGACTGCGGTCTCATACTATGCTTATGGGTTAGCATGAGGTTAGCATGAAACGACTGCTGTCTCATACTATGCTTATGGGTTAGCATGAGGTTAGCATGAAACGACTGCGGTCTCATACTATGCTTATGGGTTAGCATGAGGTTAGCATGAAACGACTGCTGTCTCATACTATGCTTATGGGTTGTGACTATGCTTATGGGTTAGCATGAGGTTAGCATGAAACGACTGCTGTCTCATACTATGCTTATGGGTTATGGGTTGTGACTATGCTTATGGGTTAGCATGAGGTTAGCATGAAACGACTGCTGTCTCATACTATGCTTATGGGTTATGGGTTGTGACTATGCTTATGGGTTAGCATGAGGTTAGCATGAAACGACTGCTGTCTCATACTATGCTTATGGGTTGTGACTATGCTTATGGGTTAGCATGAGGTTAGCATGAATCGACTGCTGTCTCATACTATGCTTATGGGTTATGGGTTGTGACTATGCTTATGGGTTAGCATGAGGTTAGCATGAAACGACTGCTGTCTCATACTATGCTTATGGGTTGTGACTATGCTTATGGGTTAGCATGAGGTTAGCATGAATCGACTGCTGTCTCATACTATGCTTATGGGTTATGGGTTGTGACTATGCTTATGGGTTAGCATGAGGTTAGCATGAAACGACTGCTGTCTCATACTATGCTTATGGGTTATGGGTTGTGACTATGCTTATGGGTTAGCATGAGGTTAGCATGAAACGACTGCTGTCTCATACTATGCTTATGGGTTAGCATGAGGTTAGCATGAAACGACTGCTGTCTCATACTATGCTTATGGGTTAGCATACTATGCTTATGGGTTGTGACTATGCTTATGGGTTAGCATGAGGTTAGCATGAAACGACTGCTGTCTCATACTATGCTTATGGGTTATGGGTTGTGACTATGCTTATGGGTTAGCATGAAACGACTGCTGTCTCATACTATGCTTATGGGTTAGCATACTATGCTTATGGGTTGTGACTATGCTTATGGGTTAGCATGAGGTTAGCATGAAACGACTGCTGTCTCATACTATGCTTATGGGTTAGCATACTACGCTTATGGGTTATGGGTTGTGACTATGCTTATGGGTTAGCATGAGGTTAGCATGAAACGACTGCTGTCTCATACGGTTTTCCAGGTACCGATCATTAAACTGCGCACTGTTACTATTCTAACAACAGTTTCAGTCACTCTCATTATTGAACACCGACTTCTATGAGCCTGTGTGAGAGGAGGTGTGATTAAAAAAAGGAAATACTACTTGGACAAAACTAGCTAGCTATGCTAGGCACTATGCTAACGAAATATTTGCACGCTAACGAAACACAAGGTCGTAGGGTTAGTATTCCCTTTTGAACCACATTCTCATGTCTACTCAGTCTAACGCGGGTTAGCCTTGTCAGACACAAACAGCTGAAAACGGTCGGCCACGGTTAAGTTTCCCACTAGAAAAAAAAAAAATAAATAAATGTGATTTTTTGCCAAGGTTAAGAATGATATATTAAAAAGTGAAAGCACTACACACTGAGTATCCCTCTCCTAACATCTCTCCCCAAACCTACGGCCATTTATTTAGAAAAATAATGAACTTTAGACCTTCTTAAGATACATGCTATCAGGAAGCAGGTTGGGAAAAAGGGAAGAAAAAAAAAAGGACAAAGCCATGCAAGCTATAGCCATGTCAGTAAACGCCATTGGCAGTCTACAGCACATAATTCAACCTATAAATCAAGTTAAATGATGACCAGTGACGCTTTCGGGTTGTTGCTTTTCTAACATTAGATGCTGTTTTAGCAACAAAGTCGTTCGTGCTGTCTCGGATCCGACTGTTGTTAGAACGTAGCACAGACTATTATGACTACTCAAGAGGGTAGACATAGCTGCACGCTGGATCCTCAAATCTGTGCATGTTCTACAAGAACGTACTCGCATGGATATGTTGGTACTAATAACTGCATATTAAACTGCAGTCGAACTAAATGCACGATTATTTCCAGGTCACCTGCGAATAAGCCTTCGCTGTCTTACACCGGCAGACACAGGAACATGCTTGAGCCGTTGCTGTAGTAACGGCTTTCTTCTCTGCAGTCTTGGTAACAACCATGCACTAGTCGCCATAGAGACATCTCTCGGGGTGTCTCAGATAATGCCAATCTTATTTAACTTATGACACTCACTTCCTGTTTCTGTTCTGTACCGCTTGCTGCTGTTGCTGCTGCTGTTGGATGTGTTGTTGAGAGGGGGCGGGCCTTTTGCGGTTGGTCTCCATTGGCGGATTGGTGAGCCCAGGGCGAACAGTAGAGTTTCCTCCGTACGGTGGGCCTGGAGGACCCATTGGCGCCCCCTGATGGGGCATCCGTGGTCCTGATGGCATACCGGGACGCTACAGAGAGGGAAGAAATATGTGATGAGAGACAGCAAGGAAAATAAAATTGATGACATGTCATACCGACATCCTTACAGTGTATTGACCCGAGACTGCAAGCTACGGCTGCCGAGACACACGAAGCATCAGCAGTACGGTGGTGGCGCGCTTCGAGACAGGTTGTGTCGATCACATGTTTATGTATAAAATACCCAGGCTTGGGGAGTTACGTAATCAGGATACAAAAAACTGTTAATCTGTAATCCGCTAGAGTTACGTCATAAAACAAAGTAATCAGATTACAGGTACATTTTGTAAAAAAAAAAAAAAAAAAAAAAAAAAAAAAGGGAATACTATCAGGATTACATTTTTTTCCCATTTCAAACCAAAGAAATTAATCTTTTGACATAAGACAATATACACAGCTGCTTGATTATAGTTCTGGTTCTCTCTTCCCAGTCATGACTCACACGAGCAACCTCCTGGTGCATGTGCAAGTAAATCTGACGCAAGTTTGGTAGAAATGAACACAAACTGTTCTCTATAACGTTTTAGTTAGGGTGACCATACAATACGTCCTCTTTTTACCCGGACATGTCCTCTCTTTCAGACCTTAAAAGCGCGTCTAAATTTGAGAGAATGTCTGGGATTCGGGTTTAATTTCATTATGATGTGTTTATGGTCTAATACTGCGTCATGTGCGCGCATGTTTGCACTGCTTTACCCCCTCGCTGTAAGTCCCGCCTTCTCACACACCGATTGGTCAGTTATAAAAGACTCGCAGCAACTACTGGCCAAATTCCTGCCTCTCAAGCGTTAGCCCACTCTCAGCGCGAGTGTGAAGGTGAAGCGCTGGTGTATACACACTTAAACAACAGCAGCCAATGACAGCTGTCCCAAGTCGAAACGACGCCCATGACCATATAAGGTCATTTTTAATTTCATATTATCACATTGCTTCATATTACACGATCATTCAAAGGTGTAAATGATGGCAGAAGGTTCACTCGTCACACTCTAAATAAAAGTATTTTAGACCATACTGCTTTTCTCTTGACTTTATTTACACGTGACCTTGAAGTAATCCAAAAGTAATCAGATTACATTACGTTCATATTGTGATCAGGTTAACGATGACAGATTTTTTTTTTTTTTTATGAAGTAATTTGTAACTGTAACGGAATACATTTTTAAAGTAATCCTCCTAACCCTGAAAATACCTCAGTAGATATGTCCACACAGGGTCCAGAGTTTCTGTCAACTATCTGCTTCATACCAATACTCAGTGTCAGATTAGTGCATTCGCAATTTCCTTTCTTACTCAAAAAACCCTTCCGTTAGCAAAAGGTTTCCGCAAATATGAGGTTAGTTATATATCCTTGTATTGAGGGAATGGATCTCGCAGCTGCTAACACCACCCAATGACAATAATCCATGAACTTCTAGCAGATACCAATAAAAGGCAACAGTCTATCGTTAAAACAAAGCGAGTACTGTTCTCCTGCACAGCTGAACACATAAAGAGCCAAGTAACATAAAGTAAAAAGGGTCTTAACACCAATCCACCTGTGTCAGCCACTCAGCTAGGAACAGCTGGTGTGCGTGTGGGTCGGTGTAAATGTATGAAACAGCCCGCGCCTCAAAGGTTCTCTTTGTGCAATTGAATTTAGTCGGAACTAATTTCATATATTCGTAAAGACAGGAAGTCTGAGGCTGGACTGACTTCCTTCAGAGCTATTCACTGTTCGAATTCGATTCTTGCATGGGATAAAATGACTACTTACAAGACGTATATTGGATTTAACCCAGTCGTACAGTCAGGCAAATTTTTTTTTTTTTCAGTTCCCAGGTGCAAGTTTTATTGACAGATTCCTGTTAAAAACCGTTAGCAGCAGCTTGTAACTAGGCGTTTTGGTGGGGCGCGGCAACATCGATGACGACACAACCTCAAACAACAACAAAACGTCAAGACTACACCTGACCATGATGGTAGTAGAGGCTACTATCTGGTGAACTTTTAGAATAACCCAGTAATCGGCAGTTAAGAGATAACAACGTACAATCCTCCAGCATACAATTCTTTTTCTCAGCCTTTGCACGGGAAATAAGGTCAACATAGTGCACACACTTTTCTACTGTATGGACGTCGTCAACTCCATAACTCCCCCTTTTCCCTCTTTCAATCTTCGCAATATATCTTACAATACATGGTGCCTGAAAAGTCTCAATACATAGAGCAAATTTACACTATTTAGCACAATTTCTTCCTTTTTTTAGTTTACATTAGATATTTTTTTCCAGATAGCCTTTAAAATGCACCTATTATGGTTTTTCCAGATATTCCCGTTCATGTAGCGTGTTATAGAGCTGTTTGTGAATTTAAAACGTCTGCAAAGTTTCAAGAATCAAAGCGCACGATAAACGGAGTTATCGACTCGTAAAAGAAGGAAGCGATTCTGAACAGCTGAAACGATTCGTTAGTGATTCCAGACTTTACTTCCTGTACTAACCTACGTAGGTTTGTAACAAAAAGCCCCGCCTCTGGTCTTCATCGGCTGCGCGTGAACAACGTGTACTTTGCCCCATCCTCAGACACTACAGTTGTAGCTGCATCCTGAAACTATAAACAAATTTAATCGCTGAGAAACATCCTGTGCTTGCGATGAAGGTTCGGGTCGATCTTCTATCGAACCGAGGCTCAAATTGACAAGGTAAAAGCGACGACGTTATTACTGAGCTGAAATTTAGATGTGGCGATGGGCCTTTCCTTTCCGACACGCACTGTAAGCGGTAGACCAATCACAACAGACTGGGCCATCTGACCAATCAGAGCAGAGTACGCTCTCTGAAAAGAGGAATTTAGAGTGAACGGATCCCTGAGCGAATCGTTTGCGACACTGAGAAAGACAAGTGATGCTGCAATGTAAACGATGAGAAAATTAAAGAGTTTTTTTTTTTTTTACCTTGAATGCAGATAAACCTATTATATGAGACCTCTAAAACAAAATTACGCACGTTTAATTTGGCAAATAGGGGCGCTTTAAGAACGCCTCTGACAAAAGAAGAACGTATTGAACTCGTCCTCGTGGCCGGATCGGACTTTAACAGGAAACGTGGCGAGCGCATCACACACGACACTGCTGCCAAACTTATTAACAAATTCAAAAAGTCTGGAAGTGTTGCGGACCGACCGAGACGTGGACGTCCACGAACGTCCACTGACGAAGACACGACCGACGTGGTCCTGGTAAACCTAGTCCCCTACTGTACATATGGAGACTTTTGGGACACCCTGTGGAGTTGACACACTGTCTGCACTTACACTTTGCCTTTGTTTGCAGAAATTGATCAGATTCAGTTGTGGGTTTTTTTTTTGCTATAAAACACGATCTTGGTGGATGTGGAGTATTTTTAAACTTGCCCAATTTGACATAAAACCTGTCCTGTCCACAGCTCCTACTCTGCGTATGAGGCAACCTGATTCCTTCCCCTGTTGTTGTCTATTAGTGCGTGTTGCAGTACCTATTTTGTGCAGTAATAACTTGTGCAAATAATATGTGTCAAATCGCAACATTAAAAAAAAAAAAAAAAAAAAATCACTTAAAAGAAGTTATTAGTATTAAAAAAAAAACATCTATTGAATGACTGATGTACAGTATATGGTAACCTACGGACAGACCACTTCTAAAAACTGTTACCCTGTTACAGTCAAGATAACGTTAGGTTTTAATGTCAGAATCAAACCAACAGCTGGAAAAACGCTGAGTGCCAACAACCCACCATGACATCTGAGCGGATATGATTAAAGTGCAGTCATAATATCTAGAAGAACGTAATAACAGACTGCATTTGACATACCATCTTAGGACCTCTTTGATTTCAAGGTACATCACCTCTCTTGAACCACAAATATCCACAGAATCACAAGTAGTCCATAAAAATGGAAAGCAACACGTCCTCCGATCAACTCTACCCTCACTAACATCTATTTTACCATTCAAGGCATTGCTTTGGTGCTACAAGGTGAAGGACTGTTTCTTTCACCCTATGGCCTTAATGTGGGAAAGGACTGTTCTCTTTAGCTATGCAGGAAGTGTTCCCATTGAACCCTGGGAGTGAAGGAATGTGCTCTGAATGTACGAGTGTCACCCTTCTCTCCTGATCTTAAAGCCTGGGTTTGAGGTTGCGGTCATAATGTTAGCACCTGTGTGGCAATTGCAGACACTGAAGTGACAACGAGGTGACATCGGTGACACTTTTCGCGTGAGCCGTTCCTTTGACGACACACTGAGTCCTGTTCCTCTTTCAATCTGTTTCAAAATGTGTTGCTTTGTGTACAGTACAGTGCGGGGGTGAGTGTGGATTTTTTTTTTTTTTTATCTTCTTCTGGAATCTAGCAAGCTTCTGGACTCTACACTGTTGCAAAATATGAGCAAATGAAGCAGGGACGCTTGGAGATGGGTTGCAAAACGAGACGTATATTGTCGTTCAGTGGCGATGGGAACATGCATAAACATATAAGGAACTGAAGCTGGCTACAGTAACTATAGACTGAATTAATGCTCGGACCTCCAGAGAATCATCTAATCGGATATGCGTTTCTCATCAAAGCAGTTTGCTTAGGGTGGAAGAGTGCAGTAGAGTTTTTATGATCTCTTAGGGGACAAATCAGTACGGTAGTTCACTATCTCACAAAAACAATCATTATTCTAGATCATTTTGCATCAGATGGTGAGGATATCTGTATCTGTTGTTGCTGTCTGATCGGCAGCCAGCTGTTGCCGTCACTCATAGCTTCGGAACAGGTGTCTGATCTTTCTGGTCACCGCAGTGCTGCTTTTATTATCCGTTTCAAATGAAGATCGACAACCAGACTAAGTCCCTGTTCGCACGACTGCGTTTTCGTTATAAACGCATAACTGTCTCTACGGTTACGCCTGTCGTCTAACTACTCCGGCGTTTTTTTCGACCCTTGAAAACGGAGACTTCTGGAAACGCCGACGACCCCGTTTTAGTTTGAAAACTCCGGGCTCGCGCTTCAGTGTAAACAGACCAAAACGAAGACTTTTGAAAAGAAGGCGTGGCTTCACCCACATTCACTCCCTGATCGGGTCTTCTGGATCATTGCGTATCCTTCCCCGATTGGTCAAGCCCCCATCCATCACATGACCATTATGCTACCTCGATCACAACAACACGGAGACTGAACCGCAAGCTTTGCTGGCTTTGTTGTCGTTCTTATCAGCCATTGTGCAGTTAAATTCTGTATTTTATAATACTGCAGCTGTCTACGTGCAAGAGGCGAGCTATGATTAGAGCAATCGCCGACAAATCTCATTTCAAGTGGCGTAAGCCCTACATGGAACACCGGTTTGTTGTGCCTGCCGGTGACTAGCGACCAACTTCCTGTTTCCACTTGTATGCGCATGCCCAGTGTGCATGAATGATCATGTGACGTGGGTATTCGGTCGTGTAGTGTGGACGGACATCGTTTCTGAAACACAGCGGAAACGCCAGTGTGGACGAGGATCGTTTTAATTTTCAAAAGCCGTTTTAAATCTAGCGTAAACAGGGCCTAAGCTAGGAATAATCCCGCTAGCTAAATGGAGAAAATAAACAGTTAGGGCCTTCTGTCGAAACATTGACTACGTATACATGGACAGCAGTAATCTAATTACTGACCTTACTCCAAGTAAGACAATATTGTGATTAAGGTGTTTACATGAGTCGCTTTTAGAATACTCCTTTCATGTTCACGTTTTACGTGTTATAGAACATAGATGGATTAACGTCACGCGTCATTACGTCCCCGCGCCACGCCGTCCGACGTCCCTCCAGAATTTCACGTATCGACATACAGTTGGTCTTCGTTATGGGACCGTAAACAGTTTTGGGTGTTTTTATTAAAAAATTTTACGAAAGCTTCAAGTGCGGTTAATTATTTGTCATGCTGTACGTGCAAACAGACGACTGCTTCAAACCGTGGGCTGCGTCCCAAACCGCGTACTTACCGTCTATATAGTAGCCGAGATACATGTACTTCGTCTACAACAGGCCTATAGTAGTAGGCAAGTACGCGGTTTGGGACGCAGCCGTGCTCTCTTGTTTGCCGTAAGACGGTTGAGCGCTGCCGTGCGTGATCGTGTCCTGTCGCAAAATGCGGTGAAATCTCCCACACGACGTTAATAATGTGATTAAGGTGTTTACATGTCTGTAATACACGTCGATAATGCGACTAAAACAGGAATACTCCACACGTCTTAATTCAATTTGTGTTTACTTCGAGTGTGACTTTAATCGGATTAAGGTAATTAAAAATGGCTGTTTACATGCTAGTTTCTTAATCAGAGTATCGTCTTAATCGGGTTCATATCGGATTATTGTTGTCCGTGTAAACGTACTGATTCTCTCATAACTAGAACAAGAGTTCGACCTTAGTATCACTCACACACACATACCTACAGTACTGTGCAAACGTTTTACGTACCCTATTTTTGTTTAGCACAAAAACTTGCTTATATATTTTGGATTTTATGATTTCTACATTATCAAGTCGGCACAAAAAAAAAAAAACATTTTAGATTCCCAAACATTAGTTTTCCAGCACAAAATTAAATGTTTGTCTGTCAGTAAAGAAAACAGCTTCTTACAAAAAAAAAAAAAAGAGACACTTTTCAGACCAAAAAAAAAAAAAAAAAAAATCACAATGAAGTCTGCTGGGTTTTGCTTTGAAAATAAGAAGCGAGTGTGACAGTCAAAATCTCCAGAAGAACCGTGTCTGGTTCTGCAAGACGCTCAATAACACTTACAGCTTATAAAACCGCACTACCTGAGACTACCATTTTTATTTTTTTTTGTCACACCAAATATTGACTTTGTTTTGTTTACTACCGTTTAATGTACTATTTTCTTAAAACATGTAGACACATTTCATTTCATTATTTTGAAATATTATCTTCGATCTATAAACTTTTGCACAGACCTGTATATACACTCTCGGAGCTCTATGCAGTGTTTAGACCATTTGAATCTAACCCTGGTGCATACTGTATCTAAGAACCATTTCAGGGACCTTTATTTTGAAGAGTGTACAGCTAGCTCACACTGCTAGGTTCTTTAAGCACGTGAAAACATGAAACGTGATGGATGAGATAGTGATAGATTAGTGCTAGAACTAATATTCCACACAGACACACATTTTTGTTTATCGCAGCACCCAAAACGCTTCTCTGCTTCAGGCCTTTCAGTCCACAGTATCTATGTTTTCCCGTGAAGTTCAACGCGTCTGGGTTTGACTAAGTGCGTGTACCGGTTCTCATCCTTATGCTTCATAGAACTGAAATGTGACCTGCCTTAATCCTCCGTTCTTAATGAAGACTGCGCTGTAATGCAGTTCCGGACAATCCAGTACTGAATACAAGCGCTCTTATCCGCAAGTAGCGTTAAATACATAACACTTTTGAATACTTTCATAGAGTGTTCTTCGTGGGTTCTTTGGGTGGCTGACGGGTCGGCCTTCCGGAATAGTTTCTATTCAGAATGTTTAATGAAATTGAAATTCTCTTTTGTACCACTTGCACGGTCTCGAGGAAAGTTTCCTACGAGACCGGACATTATCGAAACCTTTCAAGAATGCACGAATTCATGCTGTAGTTTAGCAAAAAAAACTGACATTTCCAAAAATAAATAAATAAATAAATAAATAAATAAATAAATAATCAGTGATAATTGAGTTGAGCTGGATGGAAGAGGGAGGAATATGGGTTTATTTCAGATATTTTCCTCGCTAGCTTGTCGGAGAGCCGCAGTGTGGATTTGAACTTCAGAACGACTGACAGCATTTGTGCCGTCAATCAACTGAATGACAGGCTACTGCTCTTGAATCCAAGCGATAGACAACTTCCAGCCTCCAGCATGGTGATGTCTACTGCGAAAGTTCCCGTTTTTGGTCGTTATTCTAAGAACTGAGCTGATGGCTATTTAAACGTACGTCGCTCGTGGCGAGTTGCATTTCTTTCTGTGCAAACGCCACAAAGCTGAACAAACGGAACAAACAAACATCGAGCCCGAATTTCACTCGGGTCCGAGCTGAATGTTGCAATCGTGTATATATATATAGAGAAGAAAAACGACAGATCCATAGTAGCTTGCTGGTTTACCTCTGCTTCATAGATGCTGAATTCGTGCCTTTATATTAGTTATATGAATAAACACGTTAGTGGAATGAACTGAGAATACGCTCTAAAATGGAAACAGATAAAATACACATAGGAATAGAAGATGCATTGCTTTGCCAGAAAGGTTCGCAGGGTATTCGTTTGAGACTAGAGGTGTGCAACACAACAAAACAAAACAAAAAGAACGTGACCATGAGTCGCTGCACAATGCAATTTAACATCCATTCGTTCATCCTTAGTAACTTCCCGGTCAGGGACTAGAGGGTTTACGTACATTAGGCTACTAGTTTGTTTAGATTTTGGAAAAATAGAACCGTACACCCCTTGTCTTACTTTATATGCACCAGGGCAAGGACACGGTCAGTACAGAACTATCCAAAAAACCCAAATCTAAGCAGGTAAATACAATTCGTTCTGAAACGTATTCTCTTCGTGCAACAGATAAAAACGCTGAACGCTAACTAATCCGATTCGAATCATGTACTCTCCGTAAACATCATGCTCGCCATGTTCGGGTATACACCCGTAATGGAGCCACGGTGCTTTTGTAGTGTTAGGTCTAAATGAAGGGGAACGCCTGGTACCAGCAGAGTGACATGACCCCCAGGTCATCTTTATTTATCCACCGAGTTAAACAGTAAAGGCCGGTCTGTCATTAACCAACACACTGTGTGTATCTACTCTGAGAAAGAGAAAGCAAGAGAACAACTATCCCCGTCTGTGACGACTAATGCTTTAGATAAAAGACTTCCAACAACATCTAGGCAATCAAAACAAAGCAGCTGTGACAGGAGGGCATTTTGGTAGGATAAACAGAATGAGGTAAAAGCCAGCCATGAATACATTGGGTTACAACCCATAAACAAGCAATGATCTACACACTGCTTTTTTTTTTTGTTTTGAAATTGAAACCACATCATTATTGGACATGAAATTTCACCAATAACAGATTATTATATATATACACATGTATATATATTCCCCCCGCCGGAACTAAACAGGCCGCTCTTTTCTATTCATGCTAGATTCTATTCAAATCATCTCTCCGTTGCGAACCTTGATACGCACACTCTGTTCCTCACCTTGGAAACAAGGCTAAGCCTCCACATTCTTCCAACTCCAAACATTTTCATCCAAAGTGGAGATAGCAACAATAGCGCGCCAGTCAATTTGCTTACAACCGGATGAAAAGAGAAGGGCTTCAATATGGTGGTGTGATTATACATCTTAGAGAAAGTGCTCGGTGAGATCCAGTGCATATGGATGAAGGTACGTAGGCAGCGGAGATAAAGGTGAGAGTGTTCGAGACGCAAAAGGTGGACGGCGAGCTTCCAGAGGAGGAGAGGAGAGGTGATGAGACGAGCGGAAACATTTGGCCAGGAAGAATGAGAGCCTCGTCAAGGTTAATTAGTCTGCAGAGACGTATGCAATTGTTTCCATCGTTCATCAACCGAACTCAGCTTTTAGTTTGCCTCGGTCCTCACTGCCCGCTGCCTACACACTTGAAGGCTTTATTATACATTCAGGGACAGAGATATTGTATATTACTATATGGCTCGCAAAAACTAACGGCTGATTAAATTAAATAGCCCCGGAACTCAACAGAGCAGATCCGGAGAGTTATTTGCGCATCTACAGAAGCTTTTAACAGCAAAACCACAACATTGCTGGCAACAGACAACACACGGAACTCGCCACACGCTAAAATGTAATCACTAAAAGCATCTGAAATCCAACCAAAAAAGGACAAAATGAGGACTGTTTCTGTTTCTACTGGAGGAAGAAGGAAAAAAAAAAAAAGAAAAAAAAAAAAAAGCGAATCCAGTCTGAATCTAAACTGGTTGAAAGGTTGTGTTGTAAAAAAAAAAAAAACTAAATAAAAACAAAACAAAAAAACTGCACTTCCTCTAAAAGTCTGAATTAAAAACAGTGCCCTATGGTCGTTGTTTAATAATATGCAAAAAAAATTTTTTAAAATTTAAAAGTAGACCTGACGTGTTTTACGGCTACGGTTCAGACTCGTCAGGTCTGATACAGAACGCCTGCAAACGATTTCATTCTAGAACAGTTTTATGTTCCTCGCTAGACAAAGCACCGGCTATCATAAATAAACGACTGCACGGATAAGATGTAGGAATATGAACAAAGCCCCGCAGAGTCGCTCTGAAGTCAGATCTTCTATCTAATCCAAGTAAATTCGGAAAGTAATTAAGTTCCGAGCCGACGCATGACAGAAAAATCTCGCGACGTGTCCATTTACTATGCGTGAAATTTCTAAATACATACGGCAGACCCTTAAATGTTATTCATGCGGCCGTACATGTGGTCAGAAGAGTTAAAATAAGGTCAAGCCCCCATATAGGCTGAAGGAGAGCGTTGTTCTGAATGGAATCGCTCCTCATTTCGAGCTCTGCATCCGTCCTTTATTGACTAAAGGCTAGCTCTTGCCTTTCCCCCCCTTTTTTTCACGGCTCGCTCTTACATTTCTGTACACAAACGCACGCTTGCCTCGCTCATTTCCCTCGACTTCCCTTTCTCTGTGCTTTAAAAAGAAAGAGCGGCGTGTAACTGGGAGCCCGAGGACTGGAAATAACCTTCACATGAACGGCTATCCCAGCTATTACACACACATAAACGGCTGTCTCTGCATTCTCTCTCTCACACACACACACACACACACACACACACACACACACATACTCACCACTCCATGGACGAGGAACTCGAACAGTTTGCTCTTGGTGGCTTTGCGTGCCCCTCCAGCCGTCTCCTCTGAAGCCATTTCCCTACAGCTCCACTCTCCGCTCCCTCGCTCTGCCTCTCCTCCGTCTCTCCTCCTATTTCTTTTGTCTTTCCCTCTCTCCCTCAGCACTCTTCCTCTTCACCCTCCGTTCACCTCCTCGCCCCCCTCCCTCCCTCCCTCCCTCCTCCTCCACCTTCCCTGCTCCTCACTTCCTTAGCTTTCTGCCCTCCTCTTCTTAACTCCTGCTCCTCTCAGGTTCTCCTCCTCTGTTAAGTTGGAACATGCGCTCTCTCTCATACAGACACACACACACACTCTCGTGCTTGGTTGAGTTGTCTTTCACTGGCCCGGCTCATAGGGAACATGGGGGGTTGAGAGTTGGGGGTCTTTTAGGGGGGTTCCTGTCGGCCTACCATGCCTGCCCCAAATACCCCCACCCTCTCCGCCCATCCCACCCCAACATACACACACTCTCTCTCGCCCTATCATAGACTCCAGCAGCTGCTGCATTCCATCGGCTATGATAAGGGAACCCTGCTGTGGTGTTCTTTACTGCTAGTCAGCTTTGTCTTACACACACACACACACACACACACACACACCACAGACTCATGTAGTTCATTCAGTTCAATATTTGACTCATTCACATGCTGCTCATTTAACGAGCACTATTAAAAGGCAAGAGACAATTATTGCTTATATTCCTCATTTAACATTAAATGATCTAACATTTGATGGCCTAACTATAAGAGGTGTGATACCACTGCGCAGCGGATTATTTTCTTACAGCAGCACGTCCCAAAGCATGCTATTCCACTTAACGCACAGCGATTTGTCAACAATTCCAATTTTGAATTTATTAATGAATGACACTTCGTTTATACGTATAACTGACGTCGTGGAACATCCAAGACACGAGCCAGTTCCTGTTATCACTTCCGTGTTAGCAGTTACAAATGGTCAAACCCCAAAGAAAACACCCCCCTACACACCGAGCAGGAATTACTACTCGGAAAGTCCGGAAGGTCTCAGCAAGACCGAGTTCGGCATCGTAGTCAAAATGGCTGCTCACAGCATCAGCAGCACGCAAAGTAGCACTTCTTTACTTTTAAATGAGTTACGCTGATCAATCAACATACAGATCTATCAGCTTGTTGGATCTTTAACGCTGAATACAGAGTTCACTGTTTGAGAATGTGACGAGGTATGATGACATCATTCATTTTGAACGCTAGCTTTAGATTTGCTACGTTGCTGCTCACAACAGACAGGCGTAGAGGTGTGTGGAGGAGTCGCTATACTATTCTATACTATTCCCTGTGAATGAGCTGTTAGTATAGAAACAATAAAATATTCCAACAACCGCATTAATGTAAACCTATTATTTGAATTACAGCCAAAACTAGTCCGAGCCCGAGCCGTGTAACAGTGAGAGCTGATGACTTTAAACAGTGATGCGTGTTCAGTAATTTGTATCCCAATATGTATTAAAGAACTGATTGACAAAATAATCAAATAATTCTGAAATATGATTATCATTGCCGATAAAATGTTCTTACAGTTTTACACTATTACTCCAGGTAATGTAGATCAATATGTTGAGTTGCTAATGCTAAGACGAGTCTTCTCAACCCCTTTTAACTTTTTTAATTTATTTCACGTAATCCGTTTATGAACTCTTTAAACATTAGGCTAATTATTTAAAACTATACAGTATTTTGGATATGTACTGGTGTCATATGTACTGGTGTCAATTCAGCTTTTTATTCCAGAATTTTTGCACACTTAGAATATATATATTTTTATTAATATTAGATTAAGACCACGTTAGTAGATTCTAGAGGTCGACCGATAGTGGGTTTTACCGATACCGATAACCAAGTTGGGCTGCATATGCCGATTAAAGATCAATCAACCGATGGTTTTTTTTAATTGATACCGAATGAAAACACTACACTCAAAGTAAAATATCGCAACGGAAATAAACCGTACTGACTGTACCGTGAAAATGTACTGTACTTTTTAAAAACGAAATACATATTAATATTCATATATGTATTAACTGTTAATAAGTATTAATGTAAATAAAAGATATACATCCAAACTGAATCAAAACGTAACACTCCAAACAACAAATAAACAAAATAGAGACGTCCAAATTCAATCTAAAAACACTTCAAATAACACAACAAAATTAGTCAGCGATAGTTTTTAATTTCACCTCTAGAGGCCGCCCTCGTGCTGTATAATGACTGCGGACTCATCTCAGCCGCTCCAGCGACGGGCGCAACCGGGAAAAACTATCGGTGTGGATTTTTGCAGATAACCGATAGTTCCAAAAATCAGTTATCGGTGCGGATTAATCTGCAAAACCGATCGATCGGTCGACCTCTAGTTGATTCCAGTACACGTTTTTATAGGCCTACTTGTTTTTGAGTTAGCCGAGTCCACGCAAATCTGGACACCAAACTGGATAATGACTAAGAATTCAAAAATAAATATAATAACGTGATGGATTGTGATTTCCACCATTTTAACAAATGATAAAAATCACAAATCCCCTGTCTAAGCTTCACTGACCCCACTTTCAGAATCATTAGAAGACTGCATGTAGCTTCTTTATACTGTAAATTGAAATGTAAAAATATATATAGCTAATTTAGGTAAGTTTATAAGCATAACCCACAATTTCTCTCTCTCCAACCCCCCCACCCCGATTATTTCTTCTAAATATACATGTTTTGTGTAGCCCACAGTCAAAGGAACTGGAGGCGGGATATTCTGAGAATGGAGGAGATCTGACGCTGGAATGTGGCTAGTGGAGTTGTTACCATTTAACACTTATGTGGTAGGAGTTTTTACTTGGCTAAAACACAGTGTATCCATTTTCCCAGTCCTGCACTAATAGCCGTGTGGAACAGTATAATGACGAGAACAGAAGTATGAACTCTGAGGAGCGCGCAGCTCCAGACACATTTTCATAGCCCTGTCGGTCATTAACTCGAATTTGATGACATTTTACAATCTTATTGCACCCTTCACACGTCTTTAACCACACTGAATTATTCATGCGTGCATTTGAATGTTTCATTGCTGTTAGCTTTTTAACTGGTGCAGAGAGGTCTCTCTCTCTCTCTCTCTCGGGTTAAACATCAGTGTTAGACGTTAGACATGTAATGATATCGGTTATGAGTAATGATGTAAGAATACAACTCGCTGCATTTCACACAGTGTGTAATATTACTACTGTTACTATGTTACCACCTTCACCTTTAGACCTATAGTCTGTTAGTCTAAACTCATCTGCCATGCTGACAGGGGCACTAAAGCAGTTCAGCTGTTCCTTTACCCTCAATAACTATTCACCCTATTCTGATTCATACTAGACCTAGTAAAATGATCATTATAGTGTACATACACAGTTACTGACTAGCCCATTTGTTCCTATACTCAATTCGTCAGCCCTTCTCTGCTCCATCTGTTAATAGCAAATCAACACCACTGAACAGATGTGATTTGGGTCTCAGTACATCAGTAACACTAACCTGGTAGTGTACATGGTGCTGAAATGACTGTATCAGCCACAGTGGCATTGGTGAAATTTTTGCTAGCTAGCAAAACATGGTAATCGCAGTACAGCTACCCAGCTAACTTAACTCACATTTATTGTGATTCTAATGAATTATTTTGGTTTTCAGGCCCATATGTAGTAGTTATTGGACCATATTTTTGTCAGTATTGTGAGACATGGAAAAAATCATGGACGTCATGTGTTGAATGGAGTTGTTATATTAGCAAGTAGCTAACTGGGTAAGTAAGATAGCTATACACAATGACAAGATCAATTAGCGATGTCAGTTATACTGCACTTAAAAGTCACAGAATCATCATCATCATCATCATCATCATCATCATCATGAGCAAGAGAACAAGAAGTGATGTGTGCCAGTTTTTTGGTTCTTGCTAACAGAAAATGATGCATGCTAATATAGCATGGCTTCCATTTTTTTCGCGTGTGTATTCATGGCACTTTTCTGTAAATTGAAAGAAATTGTTAAACGAGTTTGTATAAACCCAAATATTAATGAACACCAACCTTTTTCATTATTGAAAAGTACATCTGATACAACAACTGTATGTAAATTCATTAAAAAGTGTGCAGAATTTTTCCATGTGGATATTGCTGCATTTTTTTTGTCTCCTTGATTTAGCTGACTTGAAATATGACAGACAAAAAAAAAACAAAAAAACGATTGTTTGGTGGTTAGTGGTCTTTGACACATCTCCCATAACTCTCTGCTAATGCTTTACGATGAGACTCAGCCCATTTGCTGGGGAGAATTAATGAACTGATCTGTAAGCAAGAGATGGAAAGCTGGAGTTCGACTCAACAGCGCCATCTGTTGAAAAAGAAGCGACTTACAAGAAAAGAAATGCAGACTGAATCTTCGGCTATGATACAGGTATCTCATACAGGATTTGAACTAGTTGCTTATTGTGGAAGATATATAGTAAAGGAAGATAAAACAAATAATATATCATCTTTAAAATGTAATTCATGTGTACACTGTACATACATATAAAGCGTATAGTATACATTCTTAGTTTAATCACCTTAAAAATTCATATCAAAATTTCTTATACTGATGCTTATTTTCATGTCTTTTCTTTGTCTAATAAGACTATATTAAAGTAGGTATGATATCGTTCATATAGAAAACTACTGCACAGCATATAAGATATATAGTTCATAATTAAAAACTGACCGTTACCTTGATTAGAATTGTTATATATACACACGTATATAAAAAAAAATATATTAACTGCTAGTGCAAATTCTCTCAGACTGTAGGATAATATTCAAGTTTATTCTGTACATGCTACACATCTTTGCAGATTGCGCACACTGCAGAGTTGTATATTCATTTTTTTGAAATCTCAGCTTATCGATCATATTGGATTTGTTCTTTATCATTTCCCCCCTGTACCTGTCTAATTTCACTGCGTTGTTTACGTTCAGTGTGTGTTACTGCCATATTCAAATTCCTTGTAGGTGAAATTTGACTTGGCCAATAAAATTCTTTCTGATTCTGAAAAGACCTAGCTCTCTCAAATATATATATATATATACATATATATATAAAATTAGCTGATACACAGCTGGAGACCAGCTCCTACCAAAGGGCTGATTGTGGATGAGATGTGTCGTGTGTCTCAGTACCCCCTGCCGGTTCCCCTCAGTCTCTCTCTCACCCATTGACTGGAAGGATGGGGGGGTGGGGACTTAGAACCCAAGCTGCAGTGCTTCATCCATCCTGCAGAGGTCTGTACATGAGCCAGTCTAATTCCTTAATTTTTCAGACCTTTTCAATAAGAAAATACCCTAAGGCAGTGATCACCAACCCTCTTCCTTGAGCTCTACCTTCCTGCAGGTTTCAACACCAACCAAAATCTAAACACACCTGCTTTAGTTGATCAAAAAAAAAGGCAATGATTAGATGGTCACGATTATGGTTGGAGCTAAAGTCTTCAGGAAGGTAGATCTCCAGGAACAAGGCTGGTGACCACTGCCCTAAAGGCTAAATTTAGGTAGCAGGCTCCCTCCATCCTCTAATGATGATAAGATGATAAACAAGGAAGCGGCATAACCCATGAGCATCTAGAGTTTAGTCCGGTTGCATATAATGAGATCTAGACCACAGGTTTCCCAACCCTGGTCCTGGAGAGTTTAGCTCCATCCCTAATCAAACATTCCTGATAAATCTCCAGGATTACTCGAAAATTACAGGCAGGTGTGTTTAGCATTTTCGTGAGTAGACTAACTAACTAGCTCCCTAAATGAACAAATCACTTCAAGAAGCTTTCACTGATGATAACTAAATGACATCGTTTGTGACAGAACGGCAAATTAGAAGAAATAAGCAAGCATTCTTTTAGCAGCGAACAAGCTAACGTTATCGATCAAATCTGTGCCTTTGAGTAAATTAGAGCTGGATCTATGTACAAATTCACATACTACTCATTAACACCGCGATAAGCGTTAGCCTGATCGTTACCTCTCCTCAGCTACAATGTCGTATTATGAATTGCAGTCTGACTGAAAGTCGAGGGTTCCACTGGGAAAAGTGAAGGGAGGAGGAGCACAGAAAAAGGGGGCGGGGCTTATGATTGACGGTGATGCAGGAGGTATTTTCGCTTCAGCTGGGGGTTACAATCAGCCATCATGTTTTAAATCATTCAAATGATGTAAATGATAACGTCCAATGAATAGGAAAGCCTATTTTCAGACGCCCTCCACTAATATTGGCACCCTTGGTAAATATGAGCAAAGAGGGCTGTGAAAAATCAAAAACCTTTTGATCTTTTGTTAAACAAATTCACAAAAATACTCTGCTCTCATGGATATCAATCAATTGCAAACACAACACAGGTTTATTTAAAAAAATATATCTTTGTTAGGTGTGCAACCATTATTAACACCCTTTTAGTCAATACATTGTGCTACCTCACTTTTCCAGAATCTCTCCAGATCCTTGATATTTTTCTATGGGGTTCAGGTCAGGGGACTGGGATGGCCATGGCAGGAGCTTGATTTTGTGGTCAGTAAACCATTTTTGTGTTGATTTTGATGTATGTTTTGGATCATTGTCCTGCTGGAAGATCCAACCATGGCCCATTTGAAGCTTTCTGGCAGAGGCAGTCATGTTTTCATTTAATATCTGTTGATATTTGATAGAGTCCATGATGCCATGTATCCTAACAAAATGTCCAGGTCCTCTGGCAGAAAAACATCCCCAAAACATTAAAGAGCCACCACCATATTTAACCGTGGGCATGAGGTACTTTTCCATATGGCTACCTCTCTGTGTGTGACAAAACCACCTCTGGTGTTTATTGCCAAAAAGCTCCATTTTGGTTTCATCTGACCATAGAACCCAATCCCATTTGAAGTTCCAGTAGTGTCTGACAAACTGAAGACGCTTGAGTTTGTTTTTGGATGAGAGTAGAGGCTTTTTTCTTGAAACCCTTCCAGACAACTTGTGGTGATGTAGGTGACTTCAGATTGTAGTTTTGGAGACTTTCTGACCCCAAGACACAACTAACTACTGCAATTCTCCAGCTGTGATCCTTGGAGATTTTTTGGCCACTCGAACCGTCCTCTTCACAGTGCGTTGAGACGATATAGACACACGTCCAATTTCAAGTTGATTCATAACATTTCCAGTTGACTGGAACTTCGTAATTATTGCCCTGATGGTGGAAATGGACATTTTCAATGCTTCTGCTATTTAATTATAGCCGCTTCCCATTTTGTGAAGCTCAACAACCTTTTGCTGCACATCACAGCTATATTCCTGGGTCTTACCCATTGTGATGAATGACTAAGGGAATTTTATGAATAAAAGATCAAAAGGTTAAATAATAAAGACATTTTTTCACAGACTTCTTTGCTCATATTTAAAAAGGGTGCCGATATATTAATGGAGGGCACTGTATCTACTGCAATCTACCTCCGACAATGATTTATCAGGAAAATTCTCTAGCGACGCCCCGGTCCAGGACCAGGATTATTAATGTGCTTTATCATAAATACCTTTTTTTGACCTTCTAATCCTGAAGAACTCCAAACGAGAAGTCGTCCATACATATATATATATATATATATATCTAATCAATCAGGCGCAGGCATGAGTAAGCATTACGTATAGTGCAGGCTAAAGGCTATATTAGGACTGATAGTTAAAAGTTCCTAAATTGGATTTTGAACCATTAGGTGGTGTATGGACAGCACAGACCAACTAAGGAGTTCTACAGGGCATTAACACACTGCAGAGTTAACGTAAGCATTAGGCGTCTTTCATCTTTTTTATTTTATTTATTTATTTTACAGAAATGGTGCTAGCCATTGTGTTTTTTTTTATGCTTAAGAAATGGCTCACATGACATGCACACTTATAACTATAACTTATCACTCTTCTCATTCCTACCTAGTATCAGAAAACTACCTTGCCTAGCTCTCTCAATTAGATTTATTATCCGTACTGAAGATGAAATAAAGACTGGTTTAACTGTAGTGATGAAGAGATCGCTTAATATTCACTGTAGCTTTGGAGGCAGTTAATCAAGAGAATCTGAGCTGCCTGTGTGACTTCACTGTATGCCGCGGCACAGTTCAAGTAGGACGTCGCATTGTGTAAAGGTGAAAGCCCCCAAAATACCCACGTTACTATTTTCAGTGCAATATTATAATACTGGCAAGGACATATGTTCTATTCCTCTTAGAAATCTCCTTATATTCGCGCATTACCAAGACACTTTGTCCTCCATGTTGGAGGATTTTCCTCACTGTTGAGAACCGCCCTC
Source organism: Ictalurus furcatus (assembly GCF_023375685.1). Classification (NCBI taxonomy): domain Eukaryota; kingdom Metazoa; phylum Chordata; class Actinopteri; order Siluriformes; family Ictaluridae; genus Ictalurus; species Ictalurus furcatus. The sequence continues at coordinate 8,794,315 of NC_071261.1, forward strand.
GGCTGTGATTTAAAAACTGCTGACGAAAGCGTTTTTAAGGATTCCCATTGTAAGGATTGGATGTGAGAATGTGCACCAGAGGTTGTAGTACCCTTAACGAGTAGGTATTGATCAGAAATAAATAATACTGAGATGCATTCGAATCGGCCCAGAGAACGTCCAAACAGTAGCAATAAACCCACTAACATGCAGTAGCACGGCAACACAAATAAGACCACGAAGAAGATGCACGAAGAAATACACTGAAAAGAAAAATATCAGCTGTATAGACATGTTTGGTTAATAACAAGTGAGATGTTGAAATGCAGAAAACATTCGTTATTTTTTTTTTTTTAACGTGCCTATGACGTTTGCACAGTACTGGATATGTTATCTGCACTTTTATGAACGTAACCTCCTTTTAAAGATTCTTCTGTCGTTCACTCACTCAGTCTAACTCCTTCACCAGTGGCTCTCTGACTGTAATCAGATCAGCATCACACAAATCCAACTTTTCTACTCATCACCTGTAAAAGCCAGAATCGTTTGAAACCGGTCGTTCAAAGTGCGGTATATTTCCTTCATTTTTTTTCTTTAGAAGCACTAGCGTCTGTACATAACCAGTGAACATTCATTTACTGTGTGTTAAAAGGTTACCCTGGATCTTTATGCATTAACAATAAGTCACTGCACTGACGCCATCCACCTCCAGCTCGCTCGCTTTTACTGCATGGGGTGGATGAATGGGATATTGAGTGTTTCCGCTCATAAAAATGGGTCAGCCGCAGCGAAAGCCAGACAGTCTGTCTCAGAAACGATCAACAAGCTGTGCTGCAAGTGGAACCCTCCCAATGTCTCCCCTCCCAAACTACATGGTAAAGCTAGATCATCTTATCTGCAAAGACTCTTCCTGTTCGGCGTGATGACGGGTAATGTCCACGACAACCTCTGTAGTGCCGTTTAGCAATATGTTAGTGTCATGATTTCCCCTTGCAGCGAAGCTGGCAGCTCAAGCGCTAAAATGCTAACTCGTTTACAAAATGGCGTCATCCCTGCGCCGCTCCGGTGATTGGCTGTAAGTTTAGGAAGCGCTTGATTTGATCTGCAGCGGAGTTTTCTATGAGCGGAGGACGAACTTTAAACGTCAAGATCGCAGTCGATCGTGTTCGTGTAACCGTGGGCAGTCGAAATCGTAATCGCGATCGATATTCCATTCATCGTGTAGATGTAGACGGCGGGGTAGATGACCCCTGTGGCAAAAAAAACAATATGTTTAAAAATGTGCCCAAAGAAAGCCTTTTTGTTGCTCTAACCATAAACCTGGAGTGCACTAGACACTCCTGGCGCTCTGATTGGATCCGAGTTGTATAGTCAGGAGAGACAAAAAAAAAAAAAAAAAATAAATAAATAAATAACCTCATTCATTCTGTAATGATGGAGAAGCTGTGATGTTGTGAAAATGTTTTGACTCCAAAAGCCCTGGGAACCTTGCGAGGACACATAGCATCATGAACTCCGTGAAGTACAAGGAGATTTTAAATGAAGATCTGGCTGCCGCTGCCAAGAAGCAATAACAGGGTTGTGGTTTCAGCAGGACAGCGATCCAAAAGATACATCCAAATCCGCACAAAAAAAATAAAATAAAAAATTTGGTTCACTGACCACACGATCAAGCTTCTGACATGGGCATTCCAGTCCCCTGACCTAAACCCCATTAAAAACCTGTGGGGAGAGCTGAAGACGTAAAACCATGGAGGATCTGGAAAGATTCTGTATTGAAGAGGGTCTCAGATTTTCCAACCGAGTGATATGTGTCAAAAGGATTGTGCAAAACAGTGATGACAATAATAGTGACACGTTTTCTTTATTTTCAATACGTCAATTAAAGGTTAGATTTCCCTCATTTTCACTGTGAGATTAAGTTAACGAACCTTTATTTCCCATTACACCTTTTACCCATTTTCACCAAGGGTGCTATGCTTTCGGGTTCCATTAGCAGCCTGTGCGTTCACGGCAAAAAAATCTGTACTGACGGAAGTTTCCAGGCTTACAAAGACTGGCTTTTCTCTCAAGCTGCCAAAACATTCCAGGCCAGCTAAATGTGGAAGTTTAGTATTGTCCACCTTTCTCTGAAAGGAACCTCAGACACAAAAGCCAAACTGTTCAATGTAGCGACCCTGTATTTGAAGTTTGACCATTCCAGTAGAGTGGTAGAAAAAGAAAAGAATTATTAGGAGACCTGCAGTGTGATCTGTTTTATATATATATATATATTGAACATGAACAAAAATGCACTTTAATTTTTTATGACAAATTCTAACAAATGGCAAAAAAAAAAAAAAAAAAAAAAAACTGAACAAAAAGAGATTTCAGCAACAACAAAAGAGGTCTGAGAGTAAAGCCAGGGGGACTTTAACTTCTCACAGTCTGGAAGCCTTATGAAAAAAATAGAAAGAAAAGAAAAAGCGTACTCAATAATCAGCTCTAGGCTGTTCCTACCCTCTCACTAAGCCTTCTTAAAGCACTTGAGGTGTGAAAGAGGGGGAAAAAAACCCCCAAAAATGTAGGTCCTTGAATACTAACGAGGCGTTTTCTTTTCTTTCTTTTTCTCCATGCCCTGCCTAACTGACAGATCGGGAGGCGGTGTGGCAAACCGCTGTGATCCTTTTCAGGTGTTGCTGGCCCCTATGGGACTCTCTCGGAAAAATATACAAAGCCCTGAACTCAGAGACGCTTCTGGGACTGGATACAACAGCCCTGTACTTTCACATCACTTTTCACATCAGCTTGCCCTGGTACATTCGAGCTAAACTGTCCGTAGTATCCACTGAAGGAGGAACGGGCTAAGCGAAGTCAGGTGCAAGTGTGTTACGCTCATATTCACACTAGGCTGCTTAGAAGATTACAGAAATGATTTTGCATAACAGTTTATTCCACCATTTTATCTTCTATTAAACAGAGCTGCATGCTCAGGCCTACTTTTTGCGTAGATTCATGACACACTGTAGAGTCAGGTCGAGGTTGTAACACTACAAATTGTGGCATAATTGTGGAGGGGGGAATGATATTGTGCCATACACTCGCCGACCACTTTATTAGGAACACCCAGACAATCATGTAGCATAAAAAAAAAATCATACAGATACAGGTCAAGAGCTTCAGTTAATGTTCACATCCAGCATCAGAACGGGGAAAAAGTGTCATCGATGTGACGTTAACCGTGGCGCGGTTGTTTGCACCAGACGAGCTGATTTGAGCGTTTCAGAAACTGCTAATCTCCTGGGATTTTCACGTACGACAATTTCTAGCGTTTACATACAACCCCGATTCGAAAAAAAAGTTGGGACGCTGTCCATCCAGCCATCCACCCTGGACAGGGTGCCAATCCATCGCAGGGCACAATCACATACACACTCACTCACCCATCCGTACACTACGGACACTTTAGACACGCCAATCAGCCTACCGTGCGTGTCTTTGGACTGGGGGAGGAAACCGGAGTACCCGGAGGAAACCCCCGCAGCACGGGGAGAACGTGCAAACTCCGCACACACAGGGCCGCGGTGGGAATCGAACGCTGTGTGAAACGTAAATCAAGACAGAATGCAATGATTTTCAAATCTCATAAACCCGTATGTTATTCACAATAGAGCATAGAAAACATATCAAATGTTTAAACTGTGTAAATGCACCGTATTAAGGTAAAAATTTTGAATTTGATGGTTGCGACACGTCTTTAAAAAGTTGGGACGAGGGCAACAAAAGGTTGGAAAAGTAATATGGGTTTACTGTGAAGAACATATGGGTTTATGAGATGTGTGTTTTTATTTACATTTTACCCAGCGACCCAACTTTACTGGAATTGGGCTTGTAGAATAGTGTGGGGAAAAAACAAAACCCATCCAGAGAGAGTTCAAATGGGAATGGCCAGACTGCTTCATGTTGACAGGAAGGTTGAGCAACTCAAAGAATGACTTTTTAGAACCGTGATGAGCAGAAAAGTATCTCAGGATGCAGAACACGCTGAACAGATGTTCTACAACAGCAGAAGACCACATCAGGTTTTATTCCTGGAAGCCAAGAATGGAAATCTAAGGCTACAACAGGCACAGGGGTCACTGAAACTCTACAGTTTTTGGAAGAAAAAAATCTGATAATTTTTTTTTCTGGTCCATCTCTGAAGTTTGATGTGAATTGAAGCTCCTTCCCTGTATCTCCATGATGTTACGCACTCTCCTGCTTCCACATAGACAGCTGGTTGGATAACTGCATGAACGAGCAGGGGTACAGGTATTCCTATTAAAGTGTCCGGTCAGTGTATATGAATATGCAAAAAAAAAAAAAACCCAACAACAACAACAAAAAAAAAGCTCACTCGTTTTTTTTTTTTTAAATCATGTGAAATGTTCTGAATGATGAAATCCACTGCAAAAACAGCAGAATGCAGACTAGTCGAGCTACTTAAAGCACATAATAAAATATTAATGAATTTTATAGGAGAGTGGGAACATAAAAGAAATGAAACTGGAGCAATAGCTGAATAAGATATGATCCAAGCTTGCTGGAATCCAGCATGTACTCATGAAGCACAGCTATTAAAACACTTATTACAGAGATGCTCTGCTTGTACGCGCGGCCCAGAAATGTGATCCGCACATCATCGGTCTTCTAAAAGCAGACGACGGAGACAGTATCGGCTCCGCGATTCCGTGCACGGGGAGCTCATGTGCTCGCTTCCTCTTTAACCTGCGGTGAGAGAGGCAGTGCAGGCGCAACACATTCCACTGGGGTCGTTAGATGTAAATAAAAAGCCCAAACAGAATCTAAGTGTGGAACTGAGTCTAATAAAGATAGATCACGTACGTAATTCACACCTGTGTGAAAGATAGACCAGTTTTTTTTTTTTCTTCTCGTCTCGCTTAACTATTAAAAATAATTGCTGTTTGTACACCAATCGTAGGTGCTTGGAATATATATATACACACACACACACGATAGGAATGTTTTTTGTTTTTTTAAAATGTGGATTATTGTAAATATGCAGACGTGGAATTCACGGTCTTGCCGTAAAAATGTCTGAGACACCACACATTCCTGCGATGCACTCTTGCAGAAGTGATGCGCGTCCGATTTGAATCGAGCTGCTTTCTGATTAGACGTTACACCACTGACGAGACTCACCGCTTCCCAAAGCCCAAAGTCATGATTCATGATTCGGTGCGACGTGCGGTCTTTCACCGTCCTCTTTTGTCTATAGATCGCACTTTTAAGGGGAACATTGTGTAACGACCGGAATATTCCATCAGCACTGCCAACTCGGTTCAGGGGAAAGTAGCTAGCGCATGCTCAAAAAGTCGCTAGAAGTCTCCAGATGGTGTCGTAGACAAATTTACATATTCATGTCACTGGCGCGCTCATTTGCATAGCAAAATGAACGAGGACAATTTTCGGGAAACACTTAAGAGAACACAACAGAATTCAGTTTGGTTAGAATAGAAAATAATATGTTATATCGTATATCTTTCAGTGCATTTAAATCTTCTCTCAGAACTTATTTCTTTAGGATAGCTTTTACTTGACAAATGTAGTTTATTTGACTATTATTGTTATTATTTCTGAATTGTATTTTATTGTTAACCGTTTTGACATGCTTATTTTATGCCATGTATTTCTCGTTCCCTTTTCTTTTCTCATGTAAAATGCCTTGAGAGGCCTTTGTAAAGGCACTATATAAAAGTAGTTTATTGTTTATTATTATTATTATTATTATTATTAGTCGTCTTTCGTAATGGCACAACAAACGAAATATTTACAAAATATTACAATTTTCTATCAAGAACGCAGTAAAAAAAAATGAAGCAGTGGAAGTGAGAAGCTGGGTAATAGACACAAAGGAAAATAGTTACTTATGGAATAATGTGTTTTAAATAGTTTTTTAGTGATATTTGTAGCCAAAAATGCTTTATTTGGCTGCAGGTTTTAAAAAATGTGCACACTTTTTCGTGTTGCAAAAAACTACTTGAATTGGCAAAATTGCAAGTGAATGAAATTGCTTTGCAAATTGTCTTTCGCAGTGGTGTTTGTTGGTACATGAGACCTTTTAGCTGTACTCATGTTCGACACACGTGAACCGGAGAGGGCTTTGGCTTTGTGCGTCGTGATGACGTCACATGACACGTCTTGGACCCACTCGGTAGAAGATCTGTGGCGATTTTGAAAAATTGCAAGTTCCTCCAAATACTGCGGAGTTTGCTTGATTTTGATATTTTTGGATGAACCCGTGTTGTGTTTGCAATTGTTTGATATCTACAAGAGCAGAGTATTTTTGTGAATTTCTTTTAACAAAAGGTTCAACAATATAAAGCCAATTTTCCCCACAGACTTCTTTATTCATATTTACCAAGGGTGCCAATATTAATGGAGGGCGATGTATATATATATAGTCAAGAAGTGAGTTTAAAACAAAGAAGTTCACAGGTAGGAAAAACGATCGGTGATCAGTGATAGGTCGATGGGAACATAGGCTTGTGCAAGTGCACAATTCTCCTTAAGAGAAATCTACCTGGTACTATAGAGTACACTATATTACCAAAAGTTTGTGGACGCCTGACCATCACGCACACACGTGCTTGTTGAACATCCCATTCCAGATTTAGTCTCCCTTTGCTGTTATAATAAGCTCCACTCTTCTGGGAAGGCTTTCCACTAGATTTTGGAGCGTGGCTGTGGGGATTCGCTCATTCAGCCACAAGAGCGTTAGTGATATCAGACACTGATGATGTGTGAGGAGGTCTGGGGTGCAGTCGGTGTTCCAGTTCATCCCAAAGGTGTCTAGCGTGGTTGAGGTCAGAGCTCTGTGCAGGACACTCGAGTTCTTCCACTCCAGCTTTGGCAAACCATGTCTTCATGGAGCTCGCTTTGTGCACGGAGGCATTGTCATGCTGGAACAGGTTTGTGCCTCTTAATTCCACTGAAGGGAAATCTTAATGCTACAGCATACAAAGACATTCTAGACCAGTGGTCACCAACCCTGTTCCTGGAGATGCACCTTCCTGAAGACTTTAGTTCCAACCATAATCGTGCCCACCTGACCATCTAATCATTAGAACCCTTGAGATGTTCTCGAGCAACTACAACATGTGTGTTAGTTTTTGGTTGGGGATAAAACCTGCAGGAAGGTTGATCTCAAGGAAGAGGGTTGGTGACCACTGTTTTAGACAATTGTGTGCTTACAACATTGTGGCAACAATTTGGGAAAGAACCACATATGCCTGTGATGATCAGGTGTCTACATACTTTTGGCCATATAGTGTAGCTAGCTAGATCTAACTCTTGCTAACGTTCACATTGGGTTTGGTGCCATGCTGAGACATAACCCATCCTAGGAATTGGGGCCTGTAGCCCCGAAGATCTTTACCTCAGAATAATTCTCCACTTGGAGCGGTTTGTCACCGCGTAACTGAACGTCAGTAAAAGAAGACACGGCGGTGTTGTCATTTTATATCTTCAGTGAACGGAGGTGAGACCAATCAGACAGGGTTTACAGGAAAATACGTGGAAATACTCGTGTCTTATTGTCTGACAGTCTCTCAATTCTGCCAAACGCTAGCTCACAGTCAGTGTGAGGGAAAATGGATATATACAGTTTATCTTTTTTAAACCAGTAAAGGTGCTGAAACTGAAACAGTAACATCCTCTGATGCTGAGCGGGACAACAAGGCGTGTAAATGTCTATGTACGCGAGTTCCGGTTTACGTGAACTGATATGAGCAGAGCAGAAGGAAAGATAATGTACTTTGCATTGCGCTGTAGCAGCTAAACCCATAGCTTAGCTGTGCCTCCCCTTGACTAGCGACACCAAACTAGCCTAGTTAGAAAAGTTTGATATTTTATCGGTCTGGTAGTCCTACAAGCACCCGAGGCAAGTTTTATTCAAGCTTCTTCTGATCATATCATACACTGACAGCTAAGTTACCTCAGTGTCCATGAAGCAAAACTTAGGCTACTAGCTGAGCTGGAATAAATGCATGGAGAAGAATCTGGCCTCCGCCGCAGATGATTATCAGTCCAGCTAACGTCCTGGTGCCATGTAGCTCTATGCTTGTAATGCCATGCATTGTGTAAACCCAAATTGTATATTCTGCTAGTTTAGTTTATGTAATCTAATGGAGTTTAATCCAGCTAGAGAATTCCATGAGGATGAGGTTTCCCTGAATTAAATCCATTATATATATATATAAATATACACACACACACACACACACACACACACACACTACTTCTACTGCGTCTATGAGGCAAATATCATTGTTTACATTTTTCAATTTTGGCAGGAGTGTCTGTTCAGTTCATTTTAATCGATCTACTCTGCTGAAACATACCTGTAGTCCATCTTTGCTAGCTCGTCCATGCCAGTAGAAAGGAAACAGCATATGTGTGTGTGTGTGTGTGTGTGTGTGTGAATGCTATATTGTAGACAAGTGTTATTTTTAAGAAAACACCACAAAGGCAGTTAGAACAATTCAAAACATCTTTGATGAATGTACTGAAGTAAAAAAGGAAGCTTGGGAAAGAAGTGGTCTAGAGCGGCTTGACCAGCTCGGCCTGGGTCTTGGCAGCTGATAGCTGGTCAGCCCGAGCTGGATTTTTCAACAGGGTAGAGTTATATAAGCACCATAAACGTTGGGTCAGCACTGGGGATTTTGCAGTTCTCACTGCGATGAAGAAGGAACAGAGAAGCAGTGTGTTGAATGAAGAATACCAGCAGCACTAGCAAACCTTGTGTGTTTGTCAGGATTTAGCAGAGAAGGCACAGGTGCCAGGCCTGTTGCACACACACACACACACACACACACACACACAAAATCCCTTAACACTGTACCAGGATTCAGATGAACTGGTTTTTCAGTTTTCAGCACAGATCCGCAGTGTGTGCATTTCTAACAGGTAGTCATGTCTGAAAAGTTACGAATGGTTAACATCAGGGAAAAGGGGGCGGGGTTAGCGCGCGCGCTGTCCCCCTTTTTCTTTCTTTTTTTTTTTTCCTTCTTTCTTCCTTCGTTCGTATGAAATGCAACAAAAATGGCCAACTGTGTGCGCTTTAACACATCACACGAACATGGAGCGATGTGTCCAAACGAGCCACGCACGTGCGTTAGGTAAAGTGTTAAGCACTTGACGCTTAACGGATGATGCAGAAGACTAGGACAAGGAAGGGATGGAGAGGGTTCAGAAAAGGTCCTCCACACACACACACACACACACACACACACGATATAAGACTGCACGCCTGCTAGCCCGCTCCTTCAGCCTGTAAAGCTAGACAAGCCGCAGAGCTGCTCTACATTCCACTTTACTGTAGCCTAATTCCACACAGCTTGGGATTACAGGCGCTCCACTGAGACAGAACCCCGTGTGTTCACCTATACACACTTCAACCTCACTCTACACGTCTCCTCGGACTCGATTTCTTCATGCATCTTCATGCATTTTCATGCATCTCGGCTTTCTCTCTCCATTTCATCTCAAAAACTAGATCCAGTGGAGGGAGAAAAAAAAAAAAAAACACAACTCAGCGCACTGATCTGGCAAAGCGCCGCGGGGATCAGCGTGGGCACAGCGCTGGCACACACACACACACACACACACACACACACACACACACACACACACTTTCCATTGTGAACAACAGGCATGCTATATTTTTGTGTCCATCATTGAGAAAAGCATAAACAGTCTAATTTGTGCGTTATAACGATGATGCGTTTCCTACCTTTCTCTCCATCGGCAGTGATGTCTGTGGCGAAACTGCGGCGAGCGGTAATGTATACTGACTGTCTCTCTCTCGGTGTGTGTGTGTGTGTGCGCGCGCGCTTCCGGAAAGCTTTTCTTGCTCGTTCGCAGTTTTTTCCTCCGCGCTGCACCGAGTGAGCGCGCGAGTCACAGCGGCCAGACTGAAGCGCAGAGCAGAGCACAGACGCTAAAGCGCACGCGCGCCGCCGCTTACTACAGACCAACTACAGACCAACGTCCACAGTGATGCACACGGAATATTATTATACAACACACTCGATATGCGCTTCGTTCAACCAAAACCTACACGAATATTTTGTTTAAACGATTTTTTTTCTCATTTACACTCTTTAAAAAAAATAAATATCCAAATTGGGTTATTTTTCCGTCAACGTCTGGGTAAATACAGGACAGAACACACTGTGGGTTAAACTAACCCAGAAAACGGGTTGTTTTTCAACCCAAAGAACGGTTTAATTTTTCAAAAAACACCGGGTTCATTTTATTCCATAAATGGGTTAATATTTTGAGGATTATTTTTTTTATTTTTTACCCATTGAAAATGTCAAATATACCACATTATAAACAAACACGTCAACATGGTGTCTCCTTTATTTATACACAAGGTGTTCAGAAAGGTATTGCTAAAGCTGCTAAAGCGTTGTTGATATATAGACTTTAGAGTAAATGACTCAAATAAATCATATATTTAAGACAAAAACGTCAAAGGAGACGTTTAAAACATCATCATCAACAACAACAACACACAAAAACCCTGAGTAACCAAATTACGATCCAGTGAGCATTACAAACAAGTTAGCCTCAAGCTAACGAAGATAGCAGTGCATTTAATGTCATGGAAACTGGACGGATCACTTTTTTAAAAAATTTTTTTTTTAAGTGTACAGTAACGGTTTTATGGATAAATATATTGATATGAACCTTCACTCGCTCAATCATGTGTTCATTTTTAAATAAATGTGACATGAGTTGGCTGCATAATAAACCCTGAGGCAATGAACTGACAAATTCACCATCTTCTCGTGATAAGGAGAAATTCTTGTTTTTGTTTTCTTGTGATTTCCCCCCCTACAATAACACCTTAAGAAAATCAAATTTTGTGTTCGTAATATCGTGGCGAAATAAGTGAAATAATAAATGTGAAGAGGCCGCTTGTGCATTACATCACATTTAATATGCTCTGGCCTGATTAAGGTACGCACTGAACACAAATTTTTACAACTGTACAAACGTACTCAAGTGCTTTAATGCGATTTCTATTACAAGTTCTAGTTGAAGGCTTTGGCCACTCCAGACTGTAAGCCTTCCTGTAAGCCTTTCCAGGGTTCTTCAGTATTATCTGTAAAGTGCTCGTATTACTGCAGCTTTTCATTCCCAGTAAGGAGCCACACTAGATCCCATTGATTTATTTAATTGATCTTGGTCTTCCAACAACTATTAGTTGTTGCTTCTATTTGGCTGGCATCTATTTAACAGCCACCCCAGGCCTTTGTGGAGAAGATAAGAAGTCCCTTGGCTTCCATTGTTTCCTTATCCCAGGAAAACCTTTTGCTTTTTAGAAATGTAAAAAAATAATTATGCCCTTGTTTTTGGAAAAGTTTTGAGATCTGGTGAAAATTATTACAGTTCCTTGGGGAAAACGTTTCCTCATGCACTTCAAGCTATATGTGCACTGATCCCCTGTGAAGTCCTGACATACTTACAGTATAATGCTTTAAATCCTTTCACCTTCTGGACCTGTGGGACTGATCCTGATGCTCTCCTTCTGCTTGGAGTTTCTGTACTTGTGACTCACCTTCTGGAGCTGTGGAGAGTCCTACGCCGCCACCGGTGGACGTAGCTGTGGAGAGTCCGTCAGTGATACCCGTGGATGTAGCTGTGGAGGGTCCGTCAGTGATACGGTGGATGTAGCTGTGGAGGGTCCTTCAGTGATACCCGTGGATGTAGCTGTGGAGGGTCCTACACTGATGCCCATGGATGTAGCTGTGGAGAGTCCTACGTTAATACTGTAAGGAGTTTGCACCCAAAATTCCCCAAAACAGCACTTCACAAAACAAAGTCCTACCTTTACTCTTCTACAACTGTAATGATTTACACCAATCAGCCAGAACATTAAAATCACCTGCCTAATATTGTGTAGGTTTCCCTTGTGCCACCAAAACAGCTCTGACCTGTCAAGGCATGGACTCTACAAGACCTCTGAAGTTGTGCTGTGGTATCTGGCACCAAGACGTTATCAGCAGCAATTTGACATCGATGTGCATGGGACGCGAAGGCTAGCCCGTCTGGTCCGATCCCACAGAAGAGCTACTGTACCACAAATTTCTGAAAAAGTTAACGCAGGCTATGGTAGAAAGGTGTCAGAACACACAGTGCATTGCAGCTTGCGGTGTATGGAGCTGCGTAGCTGCAGACCGGTCAGAGTGCCCATGCTGAGTGCCCTGTCCACCACCGAAAGCTCCTACAATGGGCATGTGAGCATCACAACTGAACCATGGTCTGATGAATCACTTTTACATCATGTGGAAAACCGCATGTGTGTGTTATTACCTGGTTAAGAGATTGCACCAGGATGCACTATGGGCAGAAGGCAAGCCGGTGGATGCAGTGTGATGCTCGGGGTGATGTTCTGCTGGGAAACCTTGGGTCCTGGCATTCTTGTGCATATAACTTTTACACGCATTACCTACCTAAACATTTTTGCAGAAGTACACGCCTTCATGACAATGGTATTCCCTAATGACAGTGGCCTCTTTCAGCAGGATAATGCTCCTTGACACACTGCAAAAACTGTTCAGGAACGGTTTAAGGAACATGACAAAGAGTTCAAAGGTGTTGACTTGGCCTCCAAATTCCACAGATCTCAATCCGATCAAGTGACAAATAAATCCATGGAGGCCCCCTCTCGCAACTTAAAGGATCTGCTGCTATGCCAACGTCTTGGCGCCAAATACCACAGCACACCGTCAGAGCTCTTCTGGAGTCCATGGCTCAATGGGTCAGAGCTGTTTTGGTAGCACCTTTGAGAGTCCTGGATGCTCTAGACATGAGCGCCACAGAGAGACAAGACATTAAAGAAATGCTGGATTGATTAAACCAAATGAGAAGACAGCCATCCAAACTCCAGCCTAAACACAGCAAGTCGTGTAGCTCGGGCACACCTTTAGCTTATTTGCATCTACGTAGGTAGAAGAATGATATTTTTAGTCAAATCAACTTGAAACCAAGAAGTGGGACAGATAAAAGGCATACTAAAGGGACCACATATATTTAGCGAGGGCACTGATTAATGAATGTGCATGTCAGAATAAACCACTCATGCTCACAGAAAACTGAGAAAGAAGCAGGATCATCTTTAAGCATGGGCAGGGATTTGTTTCTACCAGGAAGACTCTCTGGGAACCTTAGAACTAATCACAATCACATCTTCTAATGACAGTCATACACAACCTGTGCCTTTTCTGAAGGAAAAATACATATGCAGGAAACAGATGGGCTCCATTCTCAGGAGTGGAAACCATGCAGTGATCATTAATAACGTAGAAGCGAGGTCCTCATTCAGCTCAGTTGTGCCAAGATGCTCCTCCAGGGACTTATAGGTTTTATTCCTGACGTCTATACGTGCCCAAATAGTTGAATGGAGGATGAAAACACAGTACACTACTGAGTCAGGTCAGCATGTGGAAGTCTACTAAAACGTGAATCTGTGCTTGTCATACAAATGGTCTTGTCAGAAAGGAAGATGATTCATCAAACAGGAATTCCACATTTTGGTAACTGAGTGAGAGTTAGACCTTGACTGTAGTGTAGTAAAATCAACACCATTTGGTCCACAGGTGTCGATGAACACTTAATAGCTGTTATTACAAACCTTGAGCAGGATTATAATTCCCGGACCACCCTGTAATAGACACTGCTGGCCTGGATAAACAAGCTCAAGCTGGATATAGAGAACAGTGAATGTGTTTATAAATCTACAACACTCCCTAATCTCAACTAATAAAAAAATGTTTCGTGTACCTGTGAATGATGATCATTTGGCCCAGACACAAGAGAAGCACACAATGTAAATGTAAACTGTTGGGTTTAAAACAAAACAAAAAAAAAACAGGTAGATTAAGTCTGTATTATAAATTAAAAGTAATTCATCTCAGCATACTGAATTATTTATTGAATGGTGAAATCTTTGCCTGATCTAAATATGATTTCATGTGTAGCAGTGCTAGCATGTAAACTCTAATTAAAAAAATAATAATAATTTATATATATATATATATATATATATATATATATATATATAAAAAAAATAGTAAACAGAGCTATTTAAAAATGAAACCACTAAAATGACTAGCAGTAATAAAAGCATACGGACATGTCTTACCCATCAAAACAAAAATAACGTCACTGTCCTATTACAGACTGTATTGTAGGACTCCACAACATAACCCAAGTCCTTATACTACATTCCGGTGGAATTCTTGAACCTGATTGGTCAGATGATAAATTTTAATAACAGCAGCTCTAACTGCAGTTACAGCCATAATGGATATCACAGGTTTATATTAATGCACACGTTCTAATGTGCTATTATTTCTATAGTTACAGCTCACTCACAGGGATTTGTATGGTGGACACGCCCCAAAATCCAAGACTAGTTTCAATCCAATAAGAAAAAACAAAGTAAAATGTATAATCAATGATATGGTGCAGCTTTCTGTAAGGAGAAATTTATTTAACATTAAGGGAAGGGGTCTCAGGTGTCAAGGCTTTGTAGCAGTTTTCCACCATGCGAGAGTTTTCAGGACAGAGGACGTCTGCACTTTTTGGTTTCTCTGTAACAAGACCTGCTGAGTGCTTATTTTTTTTTGGCTTATTATATTCAAGATGAAGGTAAAGAGAGAGGCTGGTGAGGGAACGACTGCTATAATGCAAGTGTTAACAGGAACTAACGTGCAGCCATTCCACAACATTAAATGTAACTATGAACAGATAAAACGTATGCTCTTAAATAAAAATTTGTAAAAAAGTAATCGTTGATAAATTCCTGTTCTTGCATCACACCATCACGCTGTTGATTATTTTCTGATAACAGCGTGCCTCATTATGGTATATTCCTTACTTAATGTAGTGCACTGTTCCAATTCAGTCTCTTGCATAGCATCTGTGTGTGTTAGATTGATGTTGAAATTTGGTTGAAAGCTGGCGCTTCAGCTACAGGCCTGGGAGACGCATGAGCTGGCCTGGCTTTCTCTGACATGAGTCACTTGTGCAACACACAGCATCCATCATTGGAACAACAACGTAATAAACGTGTAAAACAAACTTTACACAAAAAATTAATTCTGAAAATCTTTCTGAAAATGAGTAAACAGTGGTTGCTCAGCAAAGCAGACGAGTGTCTAAAGACTATAAAAATACCTCTGAAGAAGCTATATTAAGAAGAAGCAGCGTACACAAGTGCCCAGTTTTATTGGATGTGATTGCAGTGACGTGAACAGCGGCCATTACTGTACATACATCACAGTTTCAATCAATCCTGAATGTCAAAGTAATCGATAGACTCTTCTTTAGCATTCTTCAGCAAAGCGTTGTTACCGTCAACCCTGGGGAAAAAAAAAAACAAAACCCAGTACTTAGAAAAAAAAACATGCCCATAATTTTTTTTTTTTTTTTAATTATAGCCCTTAGACTGTATTATAGTTATTTTTTAAAATTGCAGGTTTTTGTCATGGAAAGAATTTAAACCCAGACGCATCATGTCAGATATTTTTCCCCCACGTTTAAATGCGATACATTAACCATCAAAATTAAACTGATAAACATTTTAGGAGGAGAAACATTTATAAACTTAATAACCTGGCCGCACAAGTGTGCATACCCTTTTAATAAATGAGACATGTGACTGTGCTCGGAATTAACCAATCACATTAACCAAACTCATGTTCAAATGCAATTTTCATACACTGGACATCAATAACGTGATTCTGATGTTAAGCTCAGCACACAGCCATTATGTGTATTTGTACGTGTGCAAGCACATACTTGCTGCTGTATTGTTTGAAATGGGCAATGGGTGGTGGGGCCCGGGCAGCAGTCTCTCTCTCGATCAGTGCAGTCAGAGTGGAGGTAGGGCATGCAGATTTCCCCCTGCGCACACAACATCAACCTTTATAACCTTAAGAGCAGTTTCAAGTATGTCTGAATCTACAATCCCAGCAAGCCTGGTAGACAATTATGCAAAACGCCTACAGGAAGTTATTTCTACTAAAGGGGGCAATACTAGATTCTGATGCCAAGGGTGTACTTACTTTTCCCCCCCCACACAGACAAATATTGCATCGATGGATATTTCTCTTGAATTGACCAAGCTCATTTTCCTTGTGGTTTTGTTCAGCTTCTTCGGTGATACAACATTATGACGACGTGCATCGCAGAGATGTGCGATTATATGAGCATTCTATTAATTATAACATCTAACGCAATTAGACTCTCTGAAACACCAGGTCCCAATCTACACAACTGAATGAAAAGATGTGGATAGTGCCAGCTCACAATGACCGACACGCATTATAGGTTATACGGTTACACATTATACCACGTTATAATGTTTCTTCATTCAAATTATGTTCAAAAATATTCAGAGAATCGAAGTGAATCATGACTCGTGAAGTATCGCATCGCCAATCAAATCGTGACCGGAGTGTATCCTTACACCCAGGGCGGTTCTCTATTAAGTGTCCATGCACTCAAAAAAACAAACAAACAAACAAACAAAAAATACCCCACTGCATACTGCACAAGCACAAAATATACTGATGTTACACACTCAAGACTGAAATCTGCAGAATATATAAAGTCATTTTTGAATAATTCAAGAGCTCTCGAACCCCGAGAGAATCACATACCGTTAAAGCGTTTGTCCCTTCAGCATTGGAAAATAAAGATTCAGGTTACCGAGCTGTTCATGTTACTAAAAAGGTGAAAAAAAACGTATGCAATCTGCCCTAAAAAGAAATTGTGTTCTCAAAATCCGCAATAATATTTTCACAAACCTGACGGCGGTGATGACAACGTTGCGTTTGGGTTCGCTATCGTAGCTGATGCTCTCCAAGCCGTACACCTCTGCCAGCTCGTGAACGATTCTCCGCTGATCGCGCTTCATGGGTGGGAAACAGTGACTCCTCTTTGGCTGTTTACCCTGGAAAGCCACACGCAAAATGTGCAGTAAACCAACCGAAGGAAACACCTGAAATAATAAAAGCTTGTTGAAAATTTTCATGCAAGCCTCAATGGGACGCATCGTTACCTTGTTTGCTAGTTCAACCAGATTCTTGATTTCCTCCTCCACCTCACTGACAAACTTGAAGTCCTTTCTGCATTAGAACAGCAACCATTTCAATAAAATGTTTGGTCTTCATAAGATGATAACGAGCGATGAACTTTTAAAGCACTTTTTGTTATACACATAGGAACACCTGCTCATGTATGCAGAAAAAAAAAACCCTGTGTGCAGAGGGTCTGAGGAGAATAAAAATTCATAATATAATCAAATATATATATATAATTATAAATTAGTTGTAAATATACAGTCAATATTCTGTGGATGGTCCACGTTTTTTTTTTTTTTTTTTCAAGCATCATCTGGTTACCAATGTAGACTTCTCCTGGATGTAAACAGAATAGAATCCAGTTTCTGGTTCAACACGTAATATCAACCAAACCTGGCATCCTCTTTGAGAGAGTCGCTGTATTTACACGTGGAGGATTTGGTGTTGAACGGATCGCATGTCGGATCAACCTGCAGCGCCTCCGCAAGTCGCCTGGTAGAAAAAAACAAAAACAAACGGACATCATGATCATGATCCTACACTTGAAAATATGCCCAGATGATGGCACACAACCTCTGCAGTACAATACGGTTTATACGGATTAACAGACATTCGTAGAAGAAAAATACTCATACGTTACAAAGAAAGCTCACCGGTTTCTCTCCAGTGTAGCACACTCTTGATCACATTCCAGCCTTTAAAACACAGAGGCACAAAGAATCAGAAGTCAGTCTAATATTTTGACTGGACGTTGGTGAAAGCGGTCAGGAGTTTATACAGCGATGTTAAAATAGGAAAGTGGGGGTAAAGAAAATAAATAAATAAATAAATAAATAAAATCATCTTTCATCTTATCAAATATTACCTGGCCTGTTTCTGGTCCTTCTTAGTGAGCTGAGCGATGTTGACAGACTCTCCTAACTGCATATCCGACAACTTACTCGCCATAGCAATAGCTGCATATCTGCTTTCCAAACAGAAAGAGAAAATGAATATTTCATCACTAATGCTGGGGTTGCATCACTGACTAGAGATGAGAGTCGCTGGTTACAGTCAAACAGGCAGAAGAAAAGACAGTACAGTTTTTTCCTTCGTGAGCTGCCAAGGGGCTGTGGATAGCTAGCGTTTTTTTGTTTTAAAGATAATTGAAAGGCATTCTGTTTTGTTCAATACCCGATACCTATACAAAAACGACTGGTATTACCCAGCAGGAAGCAAGTTTCTGTGATGAGAACCAGGTTTATTTTGCTCTGGTTTGATATATCGATGTGCCACCGCATCATGTTATGAACCTATTCAATCTAAAAGTACATCACACATTCCTTCATACTCTTCCAATGAGCAATTTTTAATATGTAAATGTACAAAATATCATTGTAAAGGTACTGCAAGAATGCATACTTTTACGTGAATCAGTTTGGTATGCCAAAAACACAAAAGGCATACTGCGTAGCCCTAAATGCAATTTGAATCTCTTTCTTACAGAACCTACATTTGATGCTTTACATTTAAGCCCACACTCAGATACACACGAAGTAAATAAGCAAGTGAGTGTGAAATTGTTTTTTTTGTTGTTGTTGCTTTTGGAGCCGGCGTGAAGTAGCTTATTTAAATAAATCTCCCTGTCATTGTGCTTCAATTCACTTGCAATATGTATGGATATTTAAAAAAAGGACGATGTGGCAGAGATTGCATTATGGAGAGAAACTTTTAGATCGTTATATTCTTTATAATGCTAGGAGACATTACGAATATGCCAAGTGGCCCATCAGGATTCAATTCCGTTGATAAAAACATAGTGACAATTTGACGTTTATTAAAGTTCAGGAAACTATTAAACAGGATTCATATACTGTTTTAGTTGCAGGAAGAGAGAGCACAATTTACCATGAATATCGCATTTTACAACAATACCAATAAATATACCTGCAAGCAGCAATTATGGGGCCAAGCATGACCGAGGCAAAGTAAGGAGAAAAGCAAGCATGATTTTAGCATAATCATAATTTTATGACGAAGATATAAGCAAAAATATGCTTTTTTTCATATCTCGTGAACACTTGATATGTGCGGATACCCTCAAGTCATGATGGCTATGACATATTCTAAATTTGTTACAGAGATATAGCCTCACGTCCATTTTTGTGTGCTTGCAGTCAAATTCGTTTGTGTGTTATTCGAGAACGGTTTGACCAATCAAATTGATGGAATTCAAGTTTTATGGCATGGTCTGGAGATGCTCCGATTCAATTTTGGTGAAAATCGGACAAACGGTCTAGGAAGAGTTCGAAAAAGTAGTTCGGCCGACCATGGCATAAATGGTATCATTGTTCTCAGCATGACCCAAAGAATCCATCAAAACCAGTACCATGACAATAGGCAAACTTAATCAAAAGCTACTAGCATTTTTAATATTGCATTATAAGCTGTCCTGAAAGTTTGCGAGTACCAAAAAGCATTTAAAGGTAAAATTCTAAATGGCCAACAATGGGAAAACTGGACATCGTTCGACTCGGTATGCCGCACCAAATATAAAGAGATCTTGTGATTTTTGGTCAAACTATTCGGACGTTATCTCCTGACCAGTAGGTGGTGCTGTGCCGAAACTGTACCTACAGGTCATGACATGTGATGACATGTACCAAGACTCGTCTCACTATGCTAAAGCGTTGGGGAGATATAGCCTCACGTCCATTTTGTCATGCTCTTCGTCAAATTCTTCCGCGCGTTATGTGAGAACGGTTTGGTCTGTCAAGAAAACTTTTTAAAAATAACTTTTTGCCCACACGGTCTCAAGATCTGAGCCAATTTTGGTGAAAATCGGACAAACCGTCTAGGCCAAGTTCGAAAAAAGTAGGTTTTCAGAAAATTCAAAATGTCTGAAAACTTCTGATGATGGAAAATGACATCACAGGGTGCAATCGAATCGTCACGAGCCAAGGAATCAGAGGGGGAAAAATTGGTTTCTAGGCCTTAGGGTTCAAAAGTTCTTAGCATAAACATATAGTCAAAATTTGAGCAGATGGTGGCACTAGAGGGCTTGAGATAGAGACTCAAACCTTGTTATGATTAATGTTGAAACTGTCCTCTATCCGTGTTCCAAATTTCATAACTTTCCCACAAGCAGATCTACGGGTTGCCATAGACTCAATAGTGAAAGAAGAAGAAGAAAAAACTAATGGATACAATATGTGCCTCGCACCTGCGGTGCTTGCCCCTAATTATTATAATAATAATGTAAACTGTATTTTACAAAATAATGCATTATACAGTAATAAAGAGGAAGCATGCTAATAGGAAAAGAAAATACTTTATGGTCTGTTGGCATTTAGAATTATGCACATATGGAAATATATAATGTATTTATATCTCCATGTTTGTGACTACCATTAAACGATCATTTCATTACATACAAGGTAAAGAACGAGAAATGAGAAAATATTTGCTGCACATTCAGTCAGCCAGTGCTGCCACATTAACGCCTGTGCTGATATTTAGACAGATGGCAAAAAGCTACATCTCTTCTGGATCTTTAAAGTATGGAGTGAATCTTCTCAAATATTAGTATGGGTACGGTGGATCACTGACCTCTGGGAGGAGCTGGCTGCCTCTGTACAGGGTACGGTCTCCTTCCTGTGCCCACAATCGCACTGCATTGCCACCTACAGGACAAAACAGATGTTTACTCATGTAACAATAGTTAGATTAATGAGATTTCATTGATCATTATGATACTGAAGAAAAATAATAATTCTAGGCTTGAAAATGCCTTTTAAAAAAAAAACTTCCTTAAACAGATGTTTACTGTGATGCTTCCCAAAACTCATAAATATTCACACTAAAAGACAGAAGCACATTATGAGCTGCACTGGGGAGAGGGTTGTACCTTGGCAGTGCAGGTGGTGTGTGGGCAGGGGGTGCCAGGGTGGCATGGTGCATTACAGGGGTGCCCACACTCAGGTCTGGGGTGAATGCAAGGCTGCTTACAGTCACCTTCAGCTTGGCACTCTCCACGATGGCATATTCTTTTGCAGTAGTGGGAGTCACAGGACAACAACTTATTACAGACCAAACCACATGAGATGTCCTGCAGGTGGCATGGGATGTTACTTCTTTGCTGGACAGAAAACAAAGGAGTGGAAAAGAGAGACTTTTTCTTCCTGCTTTGTTAAAAAATGTATTGTAATGTATTTGTATAAAATACTACAGAGCACTGGGGAATGCTAGTCATGATGACTGACTTTAAAAGTAGTGTACTATGTTTTGGAAAGAGATCATTGGCTTGGGAAGGCTGTATTGGACACTGGACTGCTTTTGCATTTGAACATGCTTAATCAGAACGCTAGGTTACCTCATGGTTGCCCATGCACCACTTCTTGGTGAGGTAGGTACAGGGAGGACATCTGTCCTCGCTGTGGCAGGAGTGTAAAACTGCAGGACAATATTTAAGCGCAAGTAAATACTACGTATAACCCGAAACAAAAGAATAACCATTTAAAAATCAACACTTAAAACATTTTCTCCACTCTGTGTGTCTGGGGAAAAAAAACCCACCCTGAATGATGAATATTTATAATCAACTTCTGATTGGTTTTATGAACGAGGTCCTGAATTGACTTTTTTTTTTTCTTCTTCTCTAGTTTAAACTTCTTCCATCATGTTACCTACAACACCGTTTGACAACCTACTGATAATGGTTCCAGTGGGATTTAGCCCTTGCTTCATTTCTATCTAAAGAGATTGATGCAGCAGTGCTTTATGATTTACTCTGTCCAGTTCTTTCACCTCCTCATCTGTACACTCTGCTTGTAATCGACTCAAAAGATCAGAATACAAAGCTTTAACTTTCATGCTAATACCATCATCCTTGATCAAACACCATTATGCAGACAGTGGACTAGTTGAGCCCATGCCATAATGGGTCTCTGTCGTAACTCAGCACAACAATGTTAAAGTCACATAAAATCACATTTTTCCCCACATTCTGAGGTCTGATGTGAACATTAACTGAAGCTCTTGCATAGTGCCGCTGCCACATGATTGGCTGATTAAATAACTGCATGAACTGCACACTACGGGTCAAAAGTTTGTAGACACTCGACTGAAACGTTTCTTGTGATCTTAAAAACCTTTTGATCTGAAGCTGTATGATTAAATGTTTGAAATTGGTGTTGTAGACCAAAATATAACCATACCGAGGTATTCTTTTCTTCCATTTAGAAAACTCATTTTATTTACCAAAAAAAAAAAAATCTTTTTTTTTTTTTTTTTTAAAAAACGACTCGGAGCGAAATATTCCGAAAAGCAGGAGATAAGAGTCCAGCGTCGGTGTGAACTCCTTTAATACTGTTTAAAAAGCATCTCAGGGAAATTCCTATAGAAATCGGTTGAGAAAATGCCAAGAATACATTTCTGGAAATTCTCGGCAAAAATGGCGTCTACTATGAAGATGCTAAAATACTAAATTATTCTGATTCATTTCGGATTTAATTTTTTTTTATTTATCACAACATAATTCCCATAGTTCCATTTGTCTTACTCCAGGGATTTGATGACTATTATTATAAAATGTGGGAAATAAATAAATAAAGAAAGAAAGAAAGAAAGAAAGAAAGAAAGTGTGTTTCTAAACTTGACTGTTAGTGTAGGTACACTTTTGCTGACTTCTATGTTTGATTTAAAAAAAATAAAAGAAAAATTAAAAGAAAGTTTTCCTTTAAATAATGCATTCAGTTAAAACAACACTGAATGAGTGGGCCCTCCATTATGCTATTCCTAACATTGTTTAAGCATTGAACAGCAGTCAGTGTGACGAGGGTACCTGGGTGATCACAGTCATGCTGGCGTGTGCAGGGATTTTTGCACTCGGGTGGTTTGGTGCCACAGGGGATAGGTGGGAACATGACAGTTTCACCACAGTAGCAGGCCAGCTCATCAAAACCTAGATAAAAATCAGCAAATATATTGGCTCCCAAAATAACATCAATACGTTTGAACAGGGAGGAAAAGGCGTATAGAATGTGCGTTAGTAAATACAAAATCTATAAGAGAGCACAGAGGTAGCAAAAGGTGGTTTAAATACTCACTGGTTTGCCAGCAGGGTTGGCAGTTTCCACGGTGACACACCTCCTGACACCGGTGTAGACCACAGTTCAGCTTGTAGCCACAGATAATTGTGCATTTATGCTCAGTGTCCTGATTTGAAGACGGAAAAAAAACAAAAAAAAACAGGAACAATGAATCTCCTGCAATTGCTGTTTTCAAAATGAATGATTTCACAAGTGACCTACCACACAGCACATCTCTCCACACTTGTGCCTGCCACACGAGCGCTTCTTGCTGCAACGTTTCTCACAGGTAAACATCAATTCATCTAGCAACGAAGGAAACGGTCATACTTTAAGACCACAGTGATGTGAGTGACGTGTTAAGCAATATTCTTTTTATTCACTGACGATATTCAGATACAATACCAGTACCACATCTTTTCCTCACCTTCGCTGTGGATCATAGCACATGGAACCTCCTAAAAGAAAAGGGACGAGTTGGTAGCATCATGGTATTTCTAGTTCTTTCTTTTTTTTTTTTTTTCCTTTTAGTCTTTAATTTATTTATTCATTTTAATATGGTTCATTTACATGTGATTCATTTACATGTGATTCATTTACATGAGATTCATATTCGTATGATTCATATTCAAGTGATTCATATACTAATTTGCTTCTCTTTAAATCCAGTTTTAGACTGTGATATTACAAAGGTCTTTCCAGATTATTACTTGCTACACTGTATGAGATAATCCCAGTAAAATTGCCTGAATTCTATAATATAAATTTGTTCACCATGTTAGGTTTAAATCCTCTAAAAACAGATTCGCAATTAAATAACATTACATCCTTCAAAGCATTGGCATGGTATGGTATTTCTAGTTCTGGCAGGTACATAGGATATTAGAATGCATTTAGCCATTAGCTGACAGACTAACCTTGGTTTTACTGCCACATCTGCACTTAATGGTGGAGGTGAGAGCACACGGGCCACATTTGTCCTCATGGCAAAGTTTATCACACAGATGAATAGTGTCTAGAAGAGAAAGAGATTTGGATAAAGAAAACTAGTAACAATTTCATCCACCAGCTTAAAGAAACCTGACAGTTATCCAAATGTGTCTAATATCCTGCTATGACAGTTATCCACTACCTGATTAATAGCCGAGCCAAGAGCTCGTTATGTAATCGCCAAATTTATCAGCAGACTACCTCTGTACTGGATTATCATGTTTCGAAATAAAAACAATACAGGCGTATAGCTTATTTTACATTCCACTGCGAATCCAAGACACGTTGCTGTTGTTTGTATCCATCATAGTGTGAACACTATTAAGTAAAAAGATTAAGAAAGAGTTTATTGGCCTGCAGTAATGCAATGTGCACAGTCGAACCAAGCCATGTGTGCGCCAATACCTTTACTTACTTACTTAATTTTAGTGAAAGAGTAGGAATGTGGAGTGCAAAATTGGACTTTAATGTGTTTGAGTTCTTGACTACAAATTTTATTTTATTTTTTTTTTACAAAATTAGGGGGCTCAAAACCCTGATCAGGGACAGGGACACACCAATGTCACCGCAAGGCAGTGGTTTGCTGCAGATCTTTCCACAGGATGGAACAGGGTCAGTGCAACACCGTCTCTCTGGATAGCCCAGCTCCAGCAGCTTGGCCAAGGGAGTCTGTCCACAGGGGCAGCTACGCACCACAATGGGTGAGCGAGGGCATGGCTGGCACCGGCCAGGGTGACACACCTGTTGGCAGCGGTGGGCTCGGCATTCCAGCATCCTGGAGGAAAAAGGCATCTTAGACTTAATGGGCTGATTAATGTAAATCACCTTAAACTCAATTACAGTTTATCTTCTCTGGGTCACTGACTTATAAATTATGAATCAAAAGCAAAGAGGAAAACAAGAACGGAAATGGAAACTGACTTTCCACATGGCTTGTGGCAGGAGAAATATCCGGATCCATCAAAGCTATCCTGGTCGGTCCCACACGCCACGTCCCTATGCACCACCCCACAGTAACACACTACAGAACATACAGAGCAAACATGATACTTGGAAGGGGGGTGGAGGGGTTTCAGCAGCACACGAACAGTGACTCATAACAAAACCCAAACTGGGGACAATAGACATTAATTAAAGAAGCAGTGTGTGACATGATTAGTTTCACATTACACACTACATGGCCAAATGTTTGTGGACACGATCATCACACACATATTGTACATGGTTCTTCCCCAAACTGATGCCACAAAGTTCGAAGCACACAACTGTGTCCCAAAAGTTTCCATACATAGGGGAAATTAACACTTTTTAGCAAAATGTCTTCCAAAATGTTTGATACCTAGTTTATATTATACATTTTTTTCCAGATAGACTTTATCAATGACAAAAGAACAACAAGAAGCACATCACACACACACAAACCACTGTTGCCAAACTTATTAACAAATTCAACCAAGACCAACCAAGATGTGGACGTCCACGAACATCCACTGACGAAGGCACGACTGACGTGATGCCTGCGTACATAGTTCCCGATGTATGGAGAGTTTTGGGACACCCTGTGTATTGCAATTTCCCTTCATTGCAACTAAGGAGCCCAAAGCTGTTTCATCATGACAATGCCCCTGGCCGCAAAGTGAGGTCCATGAAGACATGTTTTGCCGATCTTGGTGTGGAAGAACTTGAGTGTCCTGCATAAACCCCACTGAAGACCTTTAGGATGAGAACTGGAACGCTGACTGCGCACCAGACCTTCTCGCCCAGACATCAGTGCCTGACCTCATTAATGCTAAATCTAGTCTAGTGGAAAGCCTTCCCAGAAGAGTGGAGGATGTTATAACAGCAAAGACTGGGGCCATGTTAACACCCATGGTATGGACTGGGAACATACGGGCATGAAGGTGAGGTTACCACATACAGTACGGCCATATAGTGTGTTTCCTAGCAGGAGCAAATTCAAAGAAAGCAATTCTAACCTTATAACATCTGATTTCCTCGTCCGTGTAAACGTACCTTGCTGGACACGGAGCTGGCATGGCTGACACGCGCCCTGGTGACAAACCTGTGTACAGCAGTGCTTTTTGCAGTTTAACCGAGCGCCACACTCCTGGTCACAACGCAGACCTCCTGTCTGACTGCAGCGCACCTGCTTACTACACACACACACACACACACACACACACACACACACACACACACACACACACACACACAGAGAGAGAGAGAGAGAGAGAGAGAGAGAGAGAGAGAGTCAGAGATGATTTGCCTGAATGATTGTTCAGTGATTTACAGATTACTTGGCATGTGTTACCTGGTTCTTCCACAAATGCAGGATTTGATGGTAAATGCTGGACACTGTGGACAAGGGCCTGGGTGGCATAAACTGCAGAGAAGGAAAACCTGATTATACTGAGTACTTATCAGTATTACATCTTCGTTCATTCTTAAAGTAATCCTATATTATACCTCATCCTTGGTGTAGAAACTTATTAATTAATGCAGCACTTATTTGTGCTCATGACTAACACCTGGGCTTCAGTTAATTATCTGATGAACTGCTGCACAGGTGCAGTATCTAACCCTTTAGGTTTAAGGGCCAGTAATAACGTTACATGTTGCAACGGTGATTGCAGTCTCCGCTAGTCCTCTTCTTCCCACAAACTTCACCACAGCTGTGTGGAATCTCACTGTGCTGATACTCCGGATTGGTCACCTTCCCTGACAGTCAAACAGCAAGAGCAAAACAATGACGGCTACCTCCTTAGTAGAGTTGCTTAAACAGGCAAAATCTAAAGACAGTTATTAGAAGCTGCGTCCTACCACAGAAACAGACGTAAGATGTCGGGAACTTTAACGCCACATTTTGGCAAGCAGGACAACGCCAGCCTTCGCCAGTCTCTGTAAAACCAACACGTTTTACTTCACTACCTGTCTATTCCTATATCAGAGGTCGACCGCTTAAATATCTGATGATGTACCGTCAGCCTGTGAGGCAGGGGAGCGAGCCCACTTCTTGATGCAGTTCAGGTGGAAGACGTGGAAGCAGCTCTGACAGCTCCAAACCGGCGCCATGACACGAACCACGTCACAACACACCATGCACTCGTACTTCTCTTCCGTCAGCTGCTCGATGAGGCAACCTGAACACACACACACACACACACACGACAAACAAGATTTAGATATGAAAGTGCATTCAAACCGTGAAATGAATAGAAACGCTATAAATACAGTAAGAACTATGAACAAGCCTGGATAAACAAGTACATTTTCATCTAGATTTAATCATTTAATCTAGATTCCACTGCCACAGCAGCAAGGAGTTCTCAGGATTGACGGTAAGCCTTTTCAGCTAACGAAAGTGCTCCGGATGTGTTACGCCATTTAGAGCTGTAAGCATTATAAGGAATTAAGACTGGCGTAACGTGTTCTCACGCTGTTTTCCCTGGTAAGCGGCCTTAAAGAGTAAACAGGAATGAGAGATTCATCAGTATAACAGATGAATACAAAAAGCTTTGGGAATTAATTTACAGCGAATCCCAAATTCATACATGGGCAACAAAACTTTTGCCTGAAACTCATGTAATTACATGATAGGACACTAAATGATCAGGATTATGCCTATTATTATGCATGATCATGTCGTGTTAATACACACAATTGTAAATAACACAGGAACGTAACAAACCAACGTAGAAATAGCTTTGGTAATGAATTCATATTGTCAAAAACAAGGAAAATCTCATCGGGCACCAAACTGTAGACCCTCACCTGTATGGGTCTCTTTGTTCTTGGGTGGCTCAACACGTTTCACTGGCCCAGTCCTCCTCTCGGGACGTCCTCCTCTCCTTTGTCCTTGCTCTTGAATTTGGGGTCTCCTCCACTGGTCTTTTCCACTTGCACCTCTCCAGTTAGGCTCCTCTTTGCTTCCTCTGGCTTTGTCTTCCCTTGGTTTCTCCTCCTCCTTGTCCACGTGTGGTGGCTCTCTCTCTCTCCAGTTCCCTTGGCTGCTAGCGTGTAAAGCGGGCCCCTTCTTCCTAGGGTAACCCTGCCGTCCTCCTCCTCTCCATCCTCTGTTGTTCCTGTGCTCGTGCTCTAGTTCAGTGGGTGATAAACTGGCTGTATAATCCACATCTGCTGCGTGATTGTCCTGATTTGCATCTTTGTGTCTGGTTAACGGCTTTCTTGCATCTCTGCCTCTCCTGGACATTCTTGGCCAGGTTTCTCTGGGCTCACGTTGGAATTCGCCCATGTAGGCTTCTCCATGGGTTTTTTGTTGATTCTCCCCATCTGTGGATCCGTAGGGAGGTGAGGTGTTGGATTGTCGGCCAACATTAGATCCGTTGTCCTGAACCGAGGGGCCATGATCACTTTCAGTCCTTGACCATCTTGGACCCTGGGACCAATGCTCGCTATTACCCCTACCTCCTCTACCTCCTCTCGCTCCTCTTCCTCTTCCCCTCACTGCCCTTGTCTCAGATCTGCTAGATGAACTGTTGTGTGATGTGTGTGCAGCTGCACGGTCATAGACTGCATTTGGCTCTTCTGGACGACCGGCTAGATTTGAGTAGCCTGATCTCGTATACACTCGATCGTGATCTCCCCATTTTCGACTGTGGCCTGGCAGTGGATGACCCCTTCTGGACGCTGACTGGCTGGCCCTCCCTGGTGCATAATCAGGATTTTCTGCACCTAGAAACAAATCAAAACAGTGGGCATAAATCCAAATACTGGAGTTACACAATATATAATTCACTAATCGTCACTGAATCAATAACTGGTTTTGTAGAAGACTGGCCTAGCAGGCGTAAGCCCTCTCAGTCTTTCTTCATGTATAATTTCGGTCCTGTGTTGATTACAGAAAACCCCAAATAAATAACAACTTGTGAACCAAGTTCTTGTTTTAAAAATATATATATTTTGTTAATGATGCATGTTGTGCAACGACTTTGCCCCAGAAAAAGAAAAGTTCAAAGAAATTAATGAAAGCCCAATACTGCCATGACATTCGTGTCCATGATGAGTACGTAAATGTCCGACCGTAACTGTAGCATCAAACAACATATTCGATCAAAATGAATATTTTAGTCAGAGTTATTGCGCTTCCTTTCTATTGCGCTCTGTTTGATTGACGTGCTTACGTGCATTCGCTCTTATTCAGTGAAGTTTAAGGGAGACTTGCTTGCTCTCAAGAGGAGCTTTCATGTAAAATGGAAATACTGGCATGCATTTCTAACATTTATAGATAAGGATATAAAGGTAAAAATGTCATTTCTGCACTGAAGAAAACATGTCTGGTACACATTAAACAGCACACGCATCTGTCGCAGCATCCGACACGACGAGCCACGTTAATACACTTACGAGTTTGTTTGAAGCGCTTAATATAAAACTGTCGTGGTTTGGACGACTGGATCACGCACTTTTCCCTCAGCAGCTCACTCTCTAACCGCCGCCGTTTCTCACATGGGTTTTCTCACATGTAGAAATGCTTTTGTTTGTGGGGAGTGAATGTGAGACTAACAGGAGGTTTTTTACAATTCAGTCGCTGACTACATTTACATGGACAGCAGTAATCTAATTATTGACCTTACTCTGAGTAAGATAATAATGTGATTAAGGTGTTTACATGAGTTGCTTTTAGAATACTCCTTTCAAGTTCCTGTTTTACGTGTTATAGAGCATAGTTCGATTAACGGCACACGTCATTACATCACCGCACCGCGCCACACTGTCCGACGTTCCCTCCAGAATTTCACGTATCGACATACAGTTGGTCTTCGTTATGGTACCGTATACAGTTTTGGGTGTTTTTATAATTTTTTTTTTTTTACGAACGCTTCAAGTGCGGTTAATTATTTGTCATGCTATACGTGCAAATAGACGACTGCTTGAAGCCGTGGGCTGCGTCCCAAACCGCGTACTTACCGTCTATATAGTAGCCGAGATACATGAATTTCTCCTACTACAGGCCTATAGTAGTAGGCAAGTATGCGGTTTGGGACGCAGCCGTGCTCTCTTGTTTACCGTAAGACGGTTGAGCGCTGCCGTGTGTGATCGTGTCCTGTCGCAAAATGCGGTGAAAACTCCCACACGACGTTAATAATGTGATTAAGGTGTTTACATGTCTGTAATACACATCGATAATGCGACTAAAACAGGAGTACTCCACATGTCTTAATTCCATTTGTGTTTACTTCGAGTATGACTTTAAGGTATTAAAGATTAAGGTAATTAAAAATTGCTGTTTACATGGTAGTTTCTTAATCAGAGTATTGTCTTAATCGGGTTAATATCGGATTATTGTTGTCCATGTAACCGCACTGAATGTTAATATGAATTAATAACATTCAATAAGTTAATCTTACATTAATCTTCAGAATTGAGTTCATGTTCATTAGTGTAATGTGTTTTGTGTTTATGAGACCAGTTACTGTAAAACAACGTGTTGAAATGGAGAGAATAAAGTTTTTATTTGCATTTCTTTCAGAATTGTGCAATCAATTTATTACTCATTTAAAAGAAGGAATAAAAGGCAGAACTATCGGTTATGGGTATCGGCTGAGAAATTTAGTATCAGTGCATCTCTAGTTTTATCCAGAGAAATGCATTTTTTTCCCCCCACCATTGTGAAGTGACGTCACTGACCGGCGGGGGAGGGGGGTATCCACAGTGACGTCACAGACCCAACTAATCCATCATGAAATTTTCAATCTTCAAGTAACAGGATCATGAACCTGCAAATTAATCTACGACGTCATCTGGTGAATTCCGGCCTCTTTTTGAGCGTGCCTTGGATACTTTCCCCTGAAAAGAGTTGGCAACGTAGTTTGGGTTGATCCACCAAGTTAATCTGCAGCTTGTATTTGTCACACACAAGGCTGCTGCTTACTCATTTTGCTTTGGAAGACAGTAATATATCCATCTAACTAGCACGATTATTAAACTTCTACTCAACAGATTCAGCAGGTTTAACTCGGACTTCACTGGAAACACGAACACAGATGGAAGACAGTGAACAGGTTAGCTAACAGACTAACTAACCCATTAGCTACTTCGTCTTTTTTTTTTGCTTATTCATGTTTGGGAGCTAGTTTTGGTGTGACAGGAGGTAAGCAGCGAACACAAGGGACCTCCGGTTCCCAACAGTGTAGCCCGCTAGCGAAATACACTGTTAGCAAACTCGCCACCTCATTGTTAGCCTCACTGCTGCCTGTCACACCAAAACTAGCCAGCTATAATAGCGGATAAAGTGAAAGGCTTAGACATTTACCTGTCCCCGAGGGTTCAGCCATTCGAATACATTCAACAAAAGAGAAGGTTTTCCTTTAAATATTTCCGTAGCGTCTGCTCCACCTGCTGCCAAACGCGAATGAATTTAAAACCGCTAGCTAGCAGTAAACAAGGCTAAAAGTCAGTCGCGAGCCGCGTTTATCCAATCAGAGAAGACAACCGAGCTCGTGGCCATTACGTCATCACCACTGAGGCGACCTAAGAGTGCAATAGTTCATCTTTCCCTCACCTTTTTAAATAAAAGTTCTTTTATTATTCCTGTTGTTGATCCTATTATAGTTATTATTCATTATTATTATTAAATATATATTTTCTAATATTTTAAGATATTTACATACTTGTTTGTCTCTGTTTAATGTATTCCTCTTTCTGTATGTGCAGCAATAAGATGGTTGTTAATGATAGAGAGAGAGAGATATTCAATAGATCCACAAACAAAAAGAGTTCAACAGTTTCACAGAGCCTTTGACACAGCAGAGTGTAACTGTATTTGTAAAGGCGTGGATATTTCTTTTGGAAATACAGTTTGGTAAACACAGCAAAACCCTCAAATAGTTCTGAAATCGAAAGAAGGGTTCGACAAGGGTGTTTCACCCTTCATCCTCTTTCTCCAACACAAAGTCCTCTAATCAGTAAAAGGTTCCGGTTCAAAAATCCTTTTCAAGCTTCGTCAAGCATTGTATTGCCAGAGTGACAGAAGTAAAGTGATGTACAGTATCTCACAAAAGTCAGTACACCCCTCACATGTTTGTAAATATTTGATTATATCTTTTCATGTGACAACACTGAAGAAATGACACTTTGCTACAATGTAAAGTAGTGAGTGTACAGCTTGTGTAACAGTGTAAATTTGCTGTCCCCTCAAAATAACTCAACACACAGCCATTAATGTCTAAACCGCTGGCAACAAAAGTGAGTACGCCCCTAAGTGAAAATGTCCAGATTGGGCCCAAAGTGTCAATATTTTGTGTGGCCACCATTATTTTCCAGCACTGCCTTAATCCTCTCGGGCATGGAGTTCACCAGAGCTTCACAGGTTGCCACTGGAGTCCTCTTCCACTCCTCCATGATGACATCACGGAGCTGGTGGATGTTAGAGACCTTGTGCTCCTCCACCTTCCGTTTGAGGATGCCCCACAGATGCTCAATAGGGTTTAAGTCTGGAGACATGCTTGGCCAGTCCATCACCTTCACCCTCAGCTTCTTACGTATTCTTAGTGAATGCCACATTGTTGCACAAGCTGTACACTCACTACTTTACATTGTAGCAAAGTGTCATTTCTTCAGTGTTGTCATATTAAAAGATATAATCAAATATTTACAAACATGTGAGGGGTGTACTCACTTTTATCAGATACTGTATGCATTTAATGTTATGACTGGATTGTGTAATGTTTTTTCAAGTTGTGTGTTTAAAAAAAATGTTCAGACTATAATAACAACAAGCAGATGGTTGGGAAGCCCGTGAAAAATTTCCCCAGTGGAACAATACAATTGATCTCAGCTAATGTCATTTAATCTAATCTTTCAATTAGCCCAAGCTACAATAAGTCAAACAAATGGATTGTTTTAATATGAATTTTTTTTTTTTTTTTTTTTACACAAACCAAAAATATTTATTTGAACTCAGATACTGAACATGTAATTCTTAAAAGTAAGAAATTCTCATAACATAAACCACATTATGTTTTATTTCGGAATGTATTTGTATCTCTATTCACAAACTAATATCTGTTTATTTTCTATAATTTGATCATTTTGTATTTTAACACTTACATACTGCTTTTGGGCAGATATGTAAAGTCTAACCATGAAGGGGTTCCAGTTCAGAAGTGGAAGAAGCACACAAAAGCTCCAATATTGCCATTATTGATCTGAACAAATAAACTAGTAAAAGCCAAAGCAAGTCGAGCTTTAACAACTGAAGTAAAAAGGTGAAGCACAAACTCTTAAGTTTTCATAATCTGCGAATAAGAAAATACAATTCTGGGCCTTAAAATCGCACACTGATTTTGGTTATCCATCCATCCATCCATTTTCTATAACGCTTTATCCTTTTCAGGGTCATGGGGAAACCTGGAGCCTATCCCAGGGAGCATCGGGCACAAGGCGGGGTACACCCTGGACAGGGTGCCAATCCATCACAGGGCACAATCACATACACACTCACACACCCATTCATACACTACGGACACTTTAGACATGCCAATCAGCCTACCATGCATGTCTTTGGACTGGGGGAGGAAACCGGAGTACCCGGAGGAAACCCCCGCAGCACGGGGAGAACATGCAAACTCCACACACACAGGGCCACGGGAATCGAACCCCTGACCCTGGAGGTGTGACGCGAACGTGCTAACCACTTTTTTTTTCACCACCAATGAACCAACAAATACAGATAAACACTAACTAAAACTAACTAACAACTAGGGTTATAAATGGATGTGTAAATATTCTAGCAAGGTGATTTGATCGTAACTGAGCTCTAAAGTAGTCCTTCTCTACGTCATCATCATTCGCAAATGAATGGTAGGCTGTCAGAAGATCTCAGGGAGTAGGATGCAATTGCAGACATCTTTATTAGAATACAACTAAAAAGATAAACAAAGACTGGAAAGGAACCCAAAAACTGGAACAACTAAAACAAGGGCCTATACTACAGCAAGGCAAATAAAAGAAAACTCTGCATGAAAACAAAGACCGCTCACAGAGCAAATACTACATAACAGCCATGATACCAACTATACACACAATGCTTTGCCCCTAAGGAAAGAAAACACAGAACTTAAATAGGATGCCTAACTGGAAAACACAAAACAGTTAACAGGAGATGGAGCAGACAACAAAAGAAGAATATAAAAAAGAAAAGTATGGGTGCCCTCTGGTGGTCTGGGGGGGAATTGTCCATGGTGGCCTAGCCTTGGTTCTGAGCAATGTTGATGACATATCCATCAGAGGCCACTAAATCAAATCACATTATATCATAGCAGATTCCTTGGAATTGTCAAATATTGAATCATAGCCTTCAGAATTGAAATCATATCATACTGTGTGGAGGTTTACACCTGTGGTAACAACAGCTATGATAAGAACTATAACAAGATAGTTAATAGCTAGCTGTTACAATACAAATCAATTAATGACTACAAAATTTAGGTAACATATTTATAGATATATTGAATTCCTTTTTTTTTTAAAAAAGTCTTTTCAGACTATTCTTTTGTTGATTTTGCTTTATGTTTAGGATTGTTGTCTTGTCGCAGGGTACATTTCATTTTTAACTGTGAAAATTCATTTTTATTTGTAGATAAATAGTTGTAGGGGGGGGGGGGGGGGGGTTACAAACTTTTGCACTCTACTGGAGTTTCCAAACAGTAAAGACAAGCCTTGTTTAAACAACTTTATTGATTTAAAATGCAATCAAAATGACAGTAGTTACAGAGGAGCACACAGAGTTACAGCATCGACTAGTGCAGCAGCTCTCAGAGGACCGTTATTGTGAAAAATCCTGACTTTGAGAGCATGGCCTGCTGTTAAAAGTAACATTTTCCTCATCTGTCAAACATTCATTCATTTAAGAATCACACACACTCACACTCACACCCACACCCATACTCGCACACGCTCAGGCTGGATGAAATTCGTCAAATGAGTCCAGTGATACAGGAAAAAAACAAACAAACCATAAACCTAAACGAAAGGGAAACCCCCCACCACAAACTAATAGAAGGCCTCGGCGTCTTTCCTGCGTTCTCATAAATCATTTTTTCGTAAATATTATGGTTCGTATACTATTATCTGCATTGGTTGTGTAAAACAAGCAACCATGGAGGATTTTTGCATCTGTAATGTATTGTTATTGTTATTATTTGTCCGTCTGGTTTCCTCTGTAATTCACACGATCATGTTTCCAACTGGACCTGAGTCTACTGTGTAGTTTCAGAAGCCTTTTCCTTTTGTCTTAATCCTTGCCTCTGTGTGTGTGTGCGTGTGTGTGAGGGAAAAAGTTAAGGAACAGTAGTTTTGATGCAGTGATATGGGTCTTTGGTCTTCAAAACAGTAAAACACTCGCAACAAGAAATGAAAAATGAAGTGCTGTGATTCTAGCCGCTGTGTAGTATTTATGCTACATGAATAGAAATCTATTTCTCTGATTGGATAGGGAGAATGCGTGAACTGCAGCATGAACCTGAAGGATTTTGTGGTATGATTTGAAGCGAAACTCTCCACTCATATCATGAGAACACAGCTGAAACCGTTTAAACACTGTTATACGTCTAGATTAATACAAGTAATTACATATGGACAGATATCAAATATATATTCTCATTTATGTGGTCACGTCCACTGCCATGTCTATTGCATGTACTGTGTTGAAGCAGTTGAAATAGGAATCGATACTGAATAGCAAAACGAACATTTGCAATAGGATGGAAGGCGTCTCCGAGCAGTGTGTCACAGGAAAAGAGATGAAACCATTGCGAACCGATCGAAAATATAAATCAACAAACAAGAAAATCCATCCAAACACTGACCCACCTCCATTCTGATACATACAGGAGACAAAGCTCAACAAGCGCCCGTCTTGTAACTTTGCATTAGTAACCAAAGGGAAAAAAACCAAAAAACAATCCAAACAAATAATAATAATAATAAAAACATATGTGCATGAAGAAAGATTTGTGCAAGTATGAGTCATAGGCATGGAAAAGTTGAGCAACACTGTTAGATACAGTGAGCAAACGTTTCCCAATTGTAGCACAAAATGAAAGTACAAAATGATTTTATATGAGTATAACTGCATTTCAAGCAACGATCTGCACTAAATTCCTCCCAATCATCTAATTAAAACTGTAAAAAAAACAAACAAACAAACAAACAAAAAAAACCCGCACATGATTAAAAAAACAAACCCCTTAAAACCCATTGCAAAGATATATAAAGACCTAAATAAATCCTCTTAAACCATAACAGGAGACGAAACGCTCTAAACAGTTTTCAAAAAAGAGTTTCCTCTGTGGTGAAAGGAAAAAAAAAAAAAAAAGATGCATCTACTTTGAATCCAAATCCGTTCCAGTGGGATCGAGGTTTCGAATGCTGTTTTCTAGATCAGATCTAGAGCTCAGAGCGTGCTGTGATCCAGAATCAGACCTTGGTCAGTTTTCTCGTGGCTCATTTGATCATCAAGCTGTAGGGATCTGATTCTGTGCTACTAATCATAAGCCACCAGGTACTTCTCTTACTTGCAGGAATGATTTGATATCCACACTGTGGTTTCCTATTTGGACGGTCGATGAAAGCGGGACGTTTCAGTCCTTACATGGTGTGTATGAAGAGGGAGCAGGTCAAAGGTCAGGATCTCAGCACTGCTCAGCCTCGATGAAGCCCTCTTTCTCCTGGCCGACAGGCTCGACCTCGGCGTACGCGGGATACCCGGAACCGCGGCGGAACTTCATGGCAGGCCACCGGCTCGGCCGTCTCTGCAAAGACGCACCGGTGTTAAGTTATGTCACGTTATTCATGTTCAATCCAATTCCGTTTTTATCCGTATAGCACTTTTAACCATGGACATCAAAATGGAAACCTTAAAGGAACCAGACTTGAAAGGGAAATGAAATAAATAAATAAATAAACCGTTAATAAAACAGAACGTGCAACTGTGTCCATCCATCCATCCATTTTCTGTACCACTTATCCTACACAGGGTCGTGCCTGGAGCCTATCCCAGGGGACTCGAAGGCGGGCAGAAGGCGGGGGACACACTGAACGGGGTGCAAACCCAATCACACACACACCCACACACTGTGGACAATTTAGAGATGCAAATATGTGACCGATAAAGACTCATTATTATGTAATAGTCGTGTACGAGTCCCCCAGTCGTCCTCACTGTGAAACGATGGATCTCAACATCATATAATCACCGTTGGAAAGAGATCAAATATGCAGAAGATTCCGGAAAAGTAAAGAATATGCAGGACCTGGAAGATTTTTCTGAACAACAGTGGGCAGTTTAATTTTCTTTTAAAAATTTTAATCAGTAACCGTTTGCAGATTCTGCAAGGCGTATGTAAACTTATGACCTCGACTGTACATTCATGCAGTTTTCCCGACCTCAGACTCATTTTTAATGCTTGTGATTAATGAGAAACTCAAAAACGTACCATATTAATCACACACACACACACACACACACACATACACACGTACAGTACCTCGATGAAGAAGAGGCTGGCTGCTGAGCTGGGGTGGTGGTAGATGTAAACAGTCACCAGCACCACAGCCACTATGACCAGCATCAGCATGAGCATGGTCAGGATCAGGCCCGTGTGAAGGTTGTGTTTCTTGCTGGTTGATTCCCGCTCTGCCATGCTGTGTGCTGCTGCTGCAGCTGAACACGAGAAACACACACATGAAACGCACACGGAAGCAGTGGAGATCGGTGTAGACTATTACACAGCAAACATATGCTCACACATAAACCCTGACGCCATGAAACACTCATACAGTTAATGAGCTGTTGACTGTTATTAGTATTAAACACGTTGTAATGTACATCTTTCTTTTACACACACACACACACACACACACAATATCTAATACCTACTTAATCTGTTTAACGCTGTATGAGCTGTGAACTTCTCCTATCTAACAGAAGGGGGCAGTATCAATCCATCTACAGTACGTTCTCTCCATTTCTCAAAACATCCAGCAGGCACTGGATATTGTTCAACTCATGAGCAAAGATATAAATAAATTCCTCTGCTGCATCTTTCAGGACATTGCTGGCAGGCTCCACTGGCACGGGTATGTTTTTAGTACACTTTGCCATTTTCTAATTTTCAATAATGAAATGCTCCACTTTCATTTTGCTAATATAACACGGTACCAAATAAACAAACAAGCAAACAAATAAATAAATAGGCCTTTGTGAGTTTCCTGACATTTAATGAAATAAAACCAAATGCATCATGCTGTTTTGACGTACCAGCAGCTGAACCCATCCTCAGAAAGACGGTATTAAATACAAAATACTAAAGCCATTAGTCAGAGGAAAGAGGGAACACTTGAGCGCTGCACATCTGGTTTATATTAGCACTAACATATATGACAGATGTTCATGATAAAAGCCACGATCTGAAGTTCCATAAACAAGTTCCATAGCCAGAGATAGACGAAAAGCCATCCAAAAAAGTTTATATATATATATATATATATATATATATATATATATATATATATATATATATATATATATATACCATGAGTTATTGGATATGTATTCTCCCTCCCCTGTCAATCATAGTGACACTAGCCAATTGTGGGCATCTGTGACATCATGTATGTGGGAGTGTGCTGTGCTGCCCTGTGTCAGCAGTAGTTTTGAAAAGATAATGTTGACTGCCTTCCTGTGTCTTGGAGAACACTCGTGTTAGCCTTCATCCTCCCCTTGTCATGAAATGAAGGCTGAAATGGATGCGAGTGCAGTTAGGCGTTTTACAAGAGTGGCAAGTAGACAAATCCAAAATGGGAATCGAAAGCAAGCACAGGGAACAGACAGAGGCCAGGCGATCTACGAACAACAACGTCTGGCTAATCCAAAGTACACAAACGAGGGAACAGAATGGTATCGAGAACCGGCGAATCATAACACTGCTCGCTAGCGTCAGCTCGGCAACACACCGAACAATACTTCGCACCGAAGTAACACAGAAACACGAGGGTTAAAATATACGAACTAATCAAAGGGCAAACTGGAAACAGGCGTGAGTAATCGAGACGCATGAGCGACACAATCAATGTCAAGACATAGGAGGAGACGAGACATGAATCAAAACGTAAACAAACACATAACAACACGGAAGAGCTGTTATGTAGCCGTAGTGCTGTGGGCTGCTAAGCTTACCAGGGAGGCTGCCAAAAAAAATAAAACATAATGCTGTATAATGGTGGTTCTCGTTCTTATTAGACTGAATAAACGCCGTTTAGTTTCCACTTATCGTCTTGACTCGGCGTATCAAACGAACAGCGTGTTTACTGTTTCGATCAAAGCCTCACACTGCCTCAACTGAACAGCTAATAGAAGAGCACGGCCCTTTCCCTGAGGATATCGTCTCTATTCATTCTGTATTTCCCCCATCTGAACAGACAAGAGGGCTAGATTACGATCGAAAAAGAGGTGGCTTTGACCTTCGGTGACAAGCTAAACCCGAGGCACACACCTCATATAGATAACAGTGTTATTATAAATTGAAGGGGATTGAAGTACAGCGTATGAGCGTGTACTCTGATGTCAAACCCCTTCCCGATGAACACGCCTGCTGGCCAGATTTACACGTCTTCACACAGACGTAGGGTCGCTTGCTGAACTGCATGGTGAATTTATAACGATAAGTCTGTACGTAGCCGTTCGGAGAACTCGAAAGCAAAGGGAGAACGAATCGAGATGAAAAGCTGAATGGCAGGGAGATAATCCGGATCATTAATAAACGAGTGCTGTATATCTGAGCTGAATAAATAAGAGATGAGCATGAGCGTGCTGTTTCTGATCTCGGTCCCTTCTCGTTCCCTGTCCTCGTGGGTAACAGGGAAAAGTGAGGACAATACGCATGCTGATCAAAGAGGATGAGTCAAACTTACAACTGAACCTAGACAGTGTTAGAATCTCTATAGTATCACATACATTCCCAGGCCACTTTAATAGGAACACCTGTACCCCTGCCCATTCGTGCAATTATGCAATCAGCCAATCATGTAGCAGCAGCACAACGCATAACAATCATGCAGCTACAGGTTAAGAGCTTCACACACACACACACACACACACACCCAAGATGTAGGCTGATGGATTCATATAGACCTGCAGGTGTAATTAGCAGGATCTGTAAACCTGCCTCACAGGTTTAAATAAAGCCTTCCAGCCACAGTCAAACTAACTGACCTTTAAATAGAGCTAATGGAACTGGACAGGATTTTATCAAGGACGAGGAATAAAAGAGTAGAAAGGGGGCGGAGAGAAACACGGAGAGAACGAAAGATAGTTTGGATCGGTTGATATGAAAGGATTAGACGAATTAACCTCGGTACAGCAAGAATGATGTCTTTTTTTTTTTTGTTAGGAAAAAAAGTGCATATTTACATATAGTAGTGCATGTGTATGCTTGTGTGTGTGTGTTTCTACTGTATGTGCTTTTATGCACGAGTATGAAAACTGGCCGGATGAATGTTCCCTCCGCTGTGTAGTGGTTCGGTAGTGCCTGTTGAACAGCTCTTACAGTTCATTTCTCTCCATCCCTAATGAAACACACACACACACACACACACACACACACACACACACACAGAGGGCCCGTGCCCATATTCTACCTTACACACCCAATTCATCTTTAAAATATGCACGACTGCACGCTCAATGTATATAACACCTCTGATGTCAACTAGACACTCTAATGTGCCAAGAGAAACAGCACAACCCATCCCAACAGTTATAGCTTAGCTGCCATGTCTTAAGCTCAAGTTCCTAATTCGAAGTGAACGAGTTTATATGGCTTTTACAACTCTGGTCATTGCAATGCGTTTCCAGGCATGCGTCTGTGCCAGATTGATTTCGCCAGAGCATTTCTCACAAGAACTTAAGCAAAAACAGTCAGGAAAGTGGAACTGGGACACAGCTCATGCTAGAAGAGCCTGTTCCTTGGAGACTAGTGTTTTTAACCGTCTACTAAAAAAGAAAAAAAAAAAAAAAGGTCAATTTTCTTAACATTTCTGAAAGAGAAACTGTGATATGTAAAAGACAGACAGACAGAGAGATAGACTATATGGCCGAAGGTGTGTGATCATCACACCCATATGTGGTTCTTCCCCAAACTGTTGCCACAAAGTTGGAAGCACACTGACACTCAGTACGTTTACACGGACAACAATAATCCGATATTAACCCGTTAGGCGATACTCTGATTAAGAAACTAGCATGTAAACGGAGATTATTGATGACCTTAATCCGATTAAAGTCACACTCGAAGTAAACACAAATCGGATTAAGACGTGTGGAGTATTCCTGTTTTAGTCGCATTATCGACGTGTATTACAGACATGTAAACACCACGTCGTGTAGGAGTTTTCACCGCATTTTGCGACAGGACACGATCACACACGGCAGCGCTC
Source organism: Ictalurus furcatus (assembly GCF_023375685.1). NCBI lineage: Eukaryota > Metazoa > Chordata > Actinopteri > Siluriformes > Ictaluridae > Ictalurus > Ictalurus furcatus. Next base: position 8,835,950 of record NC_071261.1, read on the forward strand.
AACCGTTTGACGGCAAACAAGAGAGCACGGCTGCGTCCCAAACAAGTACTTACTTAATGCATTGTAGGAAGTGAAATACATGTATCTCGGCTACTACATAGACGGTAATTACGCGGTTTGGGACGCAGCCCACGGCTTCAAGCAGTCGTCTATTAGCACGTACAGTACGACACATAATTAACTGCACTTGGAAGCTTTCGTAAAATTAAATATGAAACACCCAAAACTGTATACGGTACCATAACGAAGACCGACTGTATGTCGATACGTGAAATTCTGGAGGGACGGCGTGGCGTGGGGACGTAATGACGTGTGACGTTAATCCATCTATGTTCTATAACACGTAAAACCTGAACATGAAAAGAATGTCCTAAAAGCGACTCATGTAAACACCTTAATCACAATATTGTCTTATTCAGAATAAGGTCGATAATTAGATTACTGCTGATCATGTAAACGTAGTCATTGATGTACTTCCTGGGTTTCACACACTGATTCACCTACGCATAAGTGCTGAGCAGGCATGACACTTTAGGAAAAGGCTAATGCGATGTAACATTGAATCTTAATTCTTCTTAATGTGCAGCCTAAGCTGATGAGTATATATGAATATTATTAATGAAGGA